>NW_025423405.1:0-99643 GCF_020740685.1 Jaculus jaculus
AGTCACACAGTTCTAGCCTTTTGAAATACTGTTGATTTTCAACAAGAAATGTTCCGAGCATATAACCTCTGATGGATCTTTGAAATCACTCTTAGTTTCCCTTTGCCAATGTTCTTCTTAATGAAATTACAGAACATTTGATTCACTGTTGGTATTCCGTGAGAAACCTTCCTTTCAAACAGCGGAACTACGTAACACTGAATTCAGGTTAGAATTACACACATCCAAATTCACCGTTACTTTTCGAAGGCCAACCTAGTTGGTACTCAAGCACCTTCTAATCTTTTCATTTCATGGTTAGTTTTCATTCGCAAATGGTCCTACTACATAACCGGCTAATAGCACATTGAATTAACTCTTAGTTTTCCAGGGGATCCGTTCTTCCAGGACAACAGCTGCAGAGAATATTGAATTGACCTTTACTATTCATTGGGAAATGTTCACGTAGAAAACAGGACTATGCAACATGGTGTACATGCTTAGTTACCAGGGGGAAAGCTTACTGTGTAGAAATCTACACAAAACCATGACCTTTCTGATGAGTTCTCAATGAGAAACGGAAGGATCCAAGCTGTCCTACTCTGAATTCTCTGAGATTTCTTCAATAGCAACTGTTCGTACCGGATAACCAGTGAACGTACCTCTCAATTACCCTTAGTTTATGACGGGAAATGACCGTCTTACTGCATATGAGCATAGATCGTTGAATTCGCTCTTACTTTTCAAATTCATACTTTATTCAACACAGTTTGCAGCGGGAAATATTCACAGCATATAACCTCTGATAGAACTTTGAAATCACTCTTAGTTTACCTTTGCCAATGTTCTTCTTAATGAAATTACAGAACATTCGATTCACTGTTGGTATTCCGTGAGAAACCTTCGTTTCAAACAGCGGAACTACGTAACACTGAATTCAGGTTAGAATTACACACATCCAAATTCACCGTTACTTTTCGAAGGCCAACCTAGTTGGTACTCAAGCACCTTCTAATCTTTTCATTTCCTGGTTAGTTTTAATTCGCAAATGGTCCTCGTACATAACCGGCTAATAGCACATTGAATTAACTCTTAGTTTTCCAGGGGATCCGTTCTTCCAGGACAACAGCTGCAGAGAATATTGAATTGAACTTTACTATTCATTGGGAAATCTTCACTTAGGAAACAGGACTATGCAACATGGTATACATGCTTAGTTAGCAGGGGGAAAGCTTACTGTGTAGAAAACTACACAAAAACATGACCTTTCTGAGGAGTTCTCAATGAGAAACGGAAGGATCCAAGCTGTCCTCCTCTTGGAATTCAATGCTATTTTTCAATAGCAACTGATCCCACCAGATAACCTGTGAATGTAACTGTCAATTACCCTCAGTTTGTGATGGGAAATGAGATTCCTCCTCCATAGGATCATAGATCCAAGAATTCCCCCTTACTATTCAGGAAGGATTGTTTATTGTACACACTTTTCAACGGGAAACATTCTCAGTACTCACACAGTTCCGCCCCTTGGAATTCATGTTCGATTTCAACAGGAAATGTTCCTAGTATGTACTCCCTGATAGAACTTTGACATCAATCTTACTTTACCATTGAAATTTCTTCGTAAGGAAGTTACCGAACATTGTATTCGCTGTTAGTCTTCAGTGAAAAACGTTCATTTCAAACAGCGGGACGCCAGAACTTTGAATTCAGGGATAGATTTCACAGGGCAATTGAATATTATACACAATTCAATTACAGAACTCGACCTTCTCTGTTGGTTTTCTTGCACAACCTATGTTGGTATTGAAGCAGCTTCTAATCTCTACAGTACATGGTTACTTTTCATTAGTAAAGGTTCCTAGGACATAACCGGCTAATAGAACATTGCATTCGCTCTTCGTTTTCCAGGGGATAAGTTCTCCCTAGAAAACAGGTTTGCGGAACGTTCAATTGGACTTGACTATTCATCGGGAAATATTCCCTTAGAAAACAGGACAAGGCAACATTGAATACAGGCTTAGTTAGGAATGCGGATTTGTTTATAGTAGAAAACAGGACAGAAACACATGACATTCACGATGAGTTTGTAATGAGAAACGTAAGAATCCAAGCTGTCCTACTCTGAATTCCCTGGGATTTTCAATAGCAACTGTTCGTACCAGATAACCGGTGAACGTACCTCTCACTTACCCCTAGTTTATGACGGGAAATGACCTTCCTACTCCATAGGATCGTTGAATTCGCTCTTACTATTCAAAGAGATTGTTTATTGTGCACAATTTTCAACGGGAAATATTCACACTAGTCACACAGTTCTAGCCTTTTGAAATACTGTTGATTTTCAACAAGAAATGTTCCGAGCATATAACCTCTGATGGATCTTTGAAATCACTCTTAGTTTACCTTTGCCAATGTTCTTCTTAATGAAATTACAGAACATTCGATTCACTGTTGGTATTCCGTGAGAAACCTTCCATTCAAACAGCGGAACTACGTAACACTGAATTCAGGTTAGAATTACACACATCCAAATTCACCGTTACTTTTCGAAGGCAAACGTAGTTGGTACTCAAGCACCTTCTAATCTTTTCATTTCCTGGTTAGTTTTCATTCGCAAATGGTCCTAGTACATAACCGGCTAATAGCACATTGAATTAACTCTTAGTTTTCCAGGGGATCCGTTCTTCCAGGACAACAGCTGCAGAGAATATTGAATTGAACTTTACTATTCATTGGGAAATCTTCACTTAGGAAACAGGACTATGCAACATGGTATACATGCTTAGTTAGCAGGGGGAAAGCTTACTGTGTAGAAAACTACACAAAAACATGACCTTTCTGAGGAGTTCTCAATGAGAAACGGAAGGATCCAAGCTGTCCTCCTCTTGGAATTCAATGCTATTTTTCAATAGCAACTGATCCCACCAGATAACCGGTGAATATAACTGTCAATTACCCTCAGTTTGTGATGGGAAATGAGCTTCCTCCTCCATAGGATCATAGATCCAAGAATTCCCCCTTACTATTCAGGAAGGATTGTTTATTGTACACACTTTTCAACGGGAAACATTCTCAGTACTCACACAGTTCCGGCAATTTGAATTCATGTTCGATTTCAACAGGAAATGTTCCTAGTATGTACCCTCTGATAGAACTTTGACATCAATCTTACTTTACCATTGAAATTTCTTCGTAAGGAAGTTACCGAACATTGTATTCGCTGTTAGTCTTCAGTGAAAAACGTTCATTTCAAACAGCGGGACGCCAGAACTTTGAATTCAGGGATAGATTTCACAGGGCAATTGAATATCATACACAATTCAATTACAGAACTCGACCTTCTCTCTTGGTTTTCTTGCACAACATATGTTGGTATTGAAGCAGCTTCTAATCTACAGTACATGGTTACTTTTCATTAGTAAAGGTTCCTGAGACATAACCGGCTAAAAGAACGTTGCATTCGCTCTTCGTTTTCCAGGGGATAAGTTCTCCCTAGAAAACAGGTTTACGGAATGTTCAATTGGACATGACTATTCATCGGGATATATTCCTTAGAAAACAGGACAAGGCAACATTGAATACAGGCTTAGTTAGGAATGCGGATTTGTTTATAGTAGAAAACAGGACAGAAACACATGACATTCACGATGAGTTTGTAATGAGAAACGTAAGAATCCAAGCTGTCCTACTCTGAATTCCCTGGGATTTTCAATAGCAACTGTTCGTACCAGATAACCGGTGAACGTACCTCTCACTTACCCCTAGTTTATGACGGGAAATGACCTTCCTACTCCATAGGATCGTTGAATTCGCTCTTACTATTCAAAGAGATTGTTTATTGTGCACAATTTTCAACGGGAAATATTCACACTAGTCACACAGTTCTAGCCTTTTGAAATACTGTTGATTTTCAACAAGAAATGTTCCGAGCATATAACCTCTGATGGATCTTTGAAATCACTCTTAGTTTCCCTTTGCCAATGTTCTTCTTAATGAAATTACAGAACATTCGATTCACTGTTGGTATTCCGTGAGAAACCTTCCTTTCAAACAGCGGAACTACGTAACACTGAATTGAGGTTAGAATTACACACATCCAAATTCACCGTTACTTTTCGAAGGCCAACCTAGTTGGTACTCAAGCACCTTCTAATCTTTTCATTTCCTGGTTAGTTTTCATTCGCAAATGGTCCTACTACATAACCGGCTAATAGCACATTGAATTAACTCTTAGTTTTCTAGGGGATCCGTTCTTCCAGGACAACAGCTGCAGAGAATATTGAATTGACCTTTACTATTCATTGGGAAATGTTCACGTAGAAAACAGGACTATGCAACATGGTGTACATGCTTAGTTACCAGGGGGAAAGCTTACTGTGTAGAAATCTACACAAAACCATGACCTTTCTGATGAGTTCTCAATGAGAAACGGAAGGATCCAAGCTGTCCTACTCTGAATTCTCTGAGATTTCTTCAATAGCAACTGTTCGTACCGGATAACCAGTGAACGTACCTCTCAATTACCCTTAGTTTATGACGGGAAATGACCGTCTTACTGCATATGACCATAGATCGTTGAATTCGCTCTTACTTTTCAAATTCATACTTTATTCAACACAGTTTGCAGCGGGAAATATTCACAGCATATAACCTCTGATGGAACTTTGAAATCACTCTTAGTTTACCTTTGCCAATGTTCTTCTTAATGAAATTACAGAACATTCGATTCACTGTTGGTATTCCGTGAGAAACCTTCCATTCAAACAGCGGAACTACGTAACACTGAATTCAGGTTAGAATTACACACATCCAAATTCACCGTTACTTTTCGAAGGCCAACCTAGTTGGTACTCAAGCACCTTCTAATCTTTTCATTTCCTGGTTAGGTTTTAATTCGCAAATGGTCCTACTACATAACCGGCTAATAGCACATTGAATTAACTCTTAGTTTTCCAGGGGATCCGTTCTTCCAGGACAACAGCTGCAGAGAATATTGAATTGAACTTTACTATTCATTGGGAAATCTTCACTTAGGAAACAGGACCATGCAACATGGTATACATGCTTAGTTAGCAGGGGGAAAGCTTACTGTGTAGAAAACTACACAAAAACATGACCTTTCTGAGGAGTTCTCAATGAGAAACGGAAGGATCCAAGCTGTCCTCCTCTTGGAATTCAATGCTATTTTTCAATAGCAACTGATCCCACCAGATAACCTGTGAATGGAACTGTCAATTACCCTCAGTTTGTGATGGGAAATGAGATTCCTCCTCCATAGGATCATAGATCCAAGAATTCCCCCTCACTATTCAGGAAGGATTGTTTATTGTACACACTTTTCAACGGGAAACATTCTCAGTACTCACACAGTTCCGGCAATTTGAATTCATGTTCGATTTCAACAGGAAATGTTCCTAGTATGTACCCTCTGATAGAACTTTGACATCAATCTTACTTTACCATTGAAATTTCTTCGTAAGGAAGTTACCGAACATTGTATTCGCTGTTAGTCTTCAGTGAAAAACGTTCATTTCAAACAGCGGGACGCCAGAACTTTGAATTCAGGGATAGATTTCACAGGGCAATTGAATATTATACACAATTCAATTACAGAACTCGACCTTCTCTCTTGGTTTTCTTGCACAACATATGTTGGTATTGAAGCAGCGTCTAATCTACAGTACATGGTTACTTTTCATTAGTAAAGGTTCCTGAGACATAACCGGCTAAAAGAACGTTGCATTCGCTCTTCGTTTTCCAGGGGATAAGTTCTCCCTAGAAAACAGGTTTACGGAACGTTCAATTGGACATGACTATTCATCGGGATATATTCCTTAGAAAACAGGACAAGGCAACATTGAATACAGGCTTAGTTAGGAATGCGGATTTGTTTATAGTAGAAAACAGGACAGAAACACATGACATTCACGATGAGTTTGTAATGAGAAACGTAAGAATCCAAGCTGTCCTACTCTGAATTCCCTGGGATTTTCAATAGCAACTGTTCGTACCAGATAACCGGTGAACGTACCTCTCACTTACCCCTAGTTTATGACGGGAAATGACCTTCCTACTCCATAGGATCGTTGAATTCGCTCTTACTATTCAAAGAGATTGTTGATTGTGCACAATTTTCAACGGGAAATATTCACACTAGTCACACAGTTCTAGCCTTTTGAAATACTGTTGATTTTCAACAAGAAATGTTCCGAGCATATAACCTCTGATGGATCTTTGAAATCACTCTTAGTTTACCTTTGCCAATGTTCTTCTTAATGAAATTACAGAACATTCGATTCACTGTTGGTATTCCGTGAGAAACCTTCCTTTCAAACAGCGGAACTACGTAACACTGAATTGAGGTTAGAATTACACACATCCAAATTCACCGTTACTTTTCGAAGGCCAACCTAGTTGGTACTCAAGCACCTTCTAATCTTTTCATTTCCTGGTTAGTTTTCATTCGCAAATGGTCCTACTACATAACCGGCTAATAGCACATTGAATTAACTCTTAGTTTTCCAGGGGATCCGTTCTTCCAGGACAACAGCTGCAGAGAATATTGAATTGAACTTTACTATTCATTGGGAAATGTTCACGTAGAAAACAGGACTATGCAACATGGTATACATGCTTAGTTACCAGGGGGAAAGCTTACTGTGTAGAAATCTACACAAAACCATGACCTTTCTGATGAGTTCTCAATGAGAAACGGAAGGATCCAAGCTGTCCTACTCTGAATTCCCTGGGATTTCTTCAATAGCAACTGTTCGTACCGGATAACCGGTGAACGTACCTCTCAATTACCCTTAGTTTATGACGGGAAATGACTGTCTTACTGCATATGAGCATAGATCGTTGAATTCGCTCTTACTTTTCAAATTCATACTTTATTCAACACATTTTTCAGCGGGAAATATTCACAGCATATAACCTCTGATGGAACTTTGAAATCACTCTTAGTTTACCTTTGCCAATGTTCTTCTTAATGAAATTACAGAACATTCGATTCACTGTTGGTATTCCGTGAGAAACCTTCCTTTCAAACAGCGGAACTACGTAACACTGAATTCAGGTTAGAATTACACACATCCAAATTCACCGTTACTTTTCGAAGGCCAACCTAGTTGGTACTCAAGCACCTTCTAATCTTTTCATTTCCTGGTTAGTTTTCATTCGCAAATGGTCCTAGTACATAACCGGCTAATAGCACATTGAATTAACTCTTAGTTTTCCAGGGGATCCGTTCTTCCAGGACAACAGCTGCAGAGAATATTGAATTGAACTTTACTATTCATTGGGAAATGTTCACGTAGAAAACAGGACTATGCAACATGGTATACATGCTTAGTTACCAGGGGGAAAGCTTACTGTGTAGAAATCTACACAAAACCATGACCTTTCCGATGAGTTCTCAATGAGAAACGGAAGGATCCCAGCTGTCCTACTCTGAATTTCTGGGATTTCTTCAATAGCAACTGTTCGTACCGGATAACTGGTGAACGTACCTCTCAATTACCCTTAGTTCATGACGGGAAATGACCGTCTTACTGCATATGAGCATAGATCGTTGAATTCGCTCTTACTTTTCAAATTCATACTTTATTCAACACAGTTTTCAGCGGGAAATATTCACAGCATATAACCTCTGATGGAACTTTGAAATCACTCTTAGTTTACCTTTGCCAATGTTCTTCTTAATGAAATTACAGAACATTCAATTCACTGTTGGTATTCCGTGAAAAAACTTCCATTCAAACAGCAGAACTACGTAACACTGAATTCAGGTTAGAATTACACACATCCAAATTCACCGTTACTTTTCGAAGGCCAACCTAGTTGGTACTCAAGCACCTTCTAATCTTTTCATTTCCTGGTTAGTTTTCATTCGCAAATGGTCCTAGCTACATAACCGGCTAATAGCACATTGAATTAACTCTTAGTTTTCCAGGGGATCCGTTCTTCCAGGACAACAGCTGCAGAGAATATTGAATTGAACTTTACTATTCATTGGGAAATCTTCACTTAGGAAACAGGACTATGCAACATGGTATACATGCTTAGTTAGCAGGGGGAAAGCTTACTGTGTAGAAAACTACACAAAAACATGACCTTTCTGAGGAGTTCTCAATGAGAAACGGAAGGATCCAAGCTGTCCTCCTCTTGGAATTCAATGCTATTTTTCAATAGCAACTGATCCCACCAGATAACCTGTGAATGTAACTGTCAATTACCCTCAGTTTGTGATGGGAAATGAGATTCCTCCTCCATAGGATCATAGATCCAAGAATTCCCCCTCACTATTCAGGAAGGATTGTTTATTGTACACACTTTTCAACGGGAAACATTCTCAGTACTCACACAGTTCCGGCAATTTGAATTCATGTTCGATTTCAACAGGAAATGTTCCTAGTATGTACCCTCTGATAGAACTTTGACATCAATCTTACTTTACCATTGAAATTTCTTCGTAAGGAAGTTACCGAACATTGTATTCGCTGTTAGTCTTCAGTGAAAAACGTTCATTTCAAACAGCGGGACGCCAGAACTTTGAATTCAGGGATAGATTTCACAGGGCAATTGAATATTATACACAATTCAATTACAGAACTCGACCTTCTCTCTTGGTTTTCTTGCACAACATATGTTGGTATTGAAGCAGCTTCTAATCTACAGTACATGGTTACTTTTCATTAGTAAAGGTTCCTGAGACATAACCGGCTAAAAGAACGTTGCATTCGCTCTTCGTTTTCCAGGGGATAAGTTCTCCCTAGAAAACAGGTTTACGGAATGTTCAATTGGACATGACTATTCATCGGGATATATTCCTTAGAAAACAGGACAAGGCAACATTGAATACAGGCTTAGTTAGGAATGCGGATTTGTTTATAGTAGAAAACAGGACAGAAACACATGACATTCACGATGAGTTTGTAATGAGAAACGTAAGAATCCAAGCTGTCCTACTCTGAATTCCCTGGGATTTTCAATAGCAACTGTTCGTACCAGATAACCGGTGAACGTACCTCTCACTTACCCCTAGTTTATGACGGGAAATGACCTTCCTACTCCATAGGATCGTTGAATTCGCTCTTACTATTCAAAGAGATTGTTTATTGTGCACAATTTTCAACGGGAAATATTCACACTAGTCACACAGTTCTAGCCTTTTGAAATACTGTTGATTTTCAACAAGAAATGTTCCGAGCATATAACCTCTGATGGATCTTTGAAATCACTCTTAGTTTACCTTTGCCAATGTTCTTCTTAATGAAATTACAGAACATTCGATTCACTGTTTGTGTTCCGTGACAAACCTTCCTTTCAAACAGCGGAACTACGTAACACTGAATTGAGGTTAGAATTACACACATCCAAATTCACAGTTACTTTTCGAAGGCCAACCTAGTTGGTACTCAAGCACCTTCTAATCTTTTCATTTCCTGGTTAGTTTTCATTCGCAAATGGTCCTACTACATAACCGGCTAATAGCACATTGAATTAACTCTTAGTTTTCCAGGGGATCCGTTCTTCCAGGACAACAGCTGCAGAGAATATTGAATTGAACTTTACTATTCATTGGGAAATGTTCACGTAGAAAACAGGACTATGCAACATGGTATACATGCTTAGTTACCAGGGGGAAAGCTTACTGTGTAGAAATCTACACAAAACCATGACCTTTCTGATGAGTTCTCAATGAGAAACGGAAGGATCCAAGCTGTCCTACTCTGAATTCTCTGAGATTTCTTCAATAGCAACTGTTCGTACCGGATAACCAGGTGAACGTACCTCTCAATTACCCTTAGTTTATGACGGGAAATGACCGTCTTACTGCATATGAGCATAGATCGTTGAATTCGCTCTTACTTTTCAAATTCATACTTTATTCAACACAGTTTTCAGCGGGAAATATTCACAGCATATAACCTCTGATGGAACTTTGAAATCACTCTTAGTTTACCTTTGCCAATGTTCTTCTTAATGAAATTACAGAACATTTGATTCACTGTTGGTATTCCGTGAGAAACCTTCCATTCAAACAGCGGAACTACGTAACACTGAATTCAGGTTAGAATTACACACATCCAAATTCACCGTTACTTTTCGGAGGCAAACGTAGTTGGTACTCAAGCACCTTCTAATCTTTTCATTTCCTGGTTAGTTTTCATTCGCAAATGGTCCTAGTACATAACCGGCTAATAGCACATTGAATTAACTCTTAGTTTTCCAGGGGATCCGTTCTTCCAGGACAACAGCTGCAGAGAATATTGAATTGAACTTTACTATTCATTGGGAAATGTTCACGTAGAAAACAGGACTATGCAACATGGTATACATGCTTAGTTACCAGGGGGAAAGCTTACTGTGTAGAAATCTACACAAAACCATGACCTTTCTGATGAGTTCTCAATGAGAAACGGAAGGATCCAAGCTGTCCTACTCTGAATTTCTGGGATTTCTTCAATAGCAACTGTTCGTACCGGATAACCAGTGAACGTACCTCTCAATTACCCTTAGTTTATGACGGGAAATGACCGTCTTACTGCATATGAGCATAGATCGTTGAATTCGCTCTTACTTTTCAAATTCATACTTTATTCAACACAGTTTTCAGCGGGAAATATTCACAGCATATAACCTCTGATGGAACTTTGAAATCACTCTTAGTTTACCTTTGCCAATGTTCTTCTTAATGAAATTACAGAACATTCGATTCACTGTTGGTATTCCGTGAGAAACCTTCCATTCAAACAGCGGAACTACGTAACACTGAATTCAGGTTAGAATTACACACATCCAAATTCACCGTTACTTTTCGAAGGCCAACCTAGTTGGTACTCAAGCACCTTCTAATCTTTTCATTTCCTGGTTAGTTTTAATTCGCAAATGGTCCTAGCTACATAACCGGCTAATAGCACATTGAATTAACTCTTAGTTTTCCAGGGGATCCGTTCTTCCAGGACAACAGCTGCAGAGAATATTGAATTGAACTTTACTATTCATTGGGAAATCTTCACTTAGGAAACAGGACTATGCAACATGGTATACATGCTTAGTTAGCAGGGGGAAAGCTTACTGTGTAGAAAACTACACAAAAACATGACCTTTCTGAGGAGTTCTCAATGAGAAACGGAAGGATCCAAGCTGTCCTCCTCTTGGAATTCAATGCTATTTTTCAATAGCAACTGATCCCACCAGATAACCTGTGAATGTAACTGTCAATTACCCTCAGTTTGTGATGGGAAATGAGATTCCTCCTCCATAGGATCATAGATCCAAGAATTCCCCCTCACTATTCAGGAAGGATTGTTTATTGTACACACTTTTCAACGGGAAACATTCTCAGTACTCACACAGTTCCGGCAATTTGAATTCATGTTCGATTTCAACAGGAAATGTTCCTAGTATGTACCCTCTGATAGAACTTTGACATCAATCTTACTTTACCATTGAAATTTCTTCGTAAGGAAGTTACCGAACATTGTATTCGCTGTTAGTCTTCAGTGAAAAACGTTCATTTCAAACAGCGGGACGCCAGAACTTTGAATTCAGGGATAGATTTCACAGGGCAATTGAATATTATACACAATTCAATTACAGAACTCGACCTTCTCTCTTGGTTTTCTTGCACAACATATGTTGGTATTGAAGCAGCTTCTAATCTACAGTACATGGTTACTTTTCATTAGTAAAGGTTCCTGAGACATAACCGGCTAAAAGAACGTTGCATTCGCTCTTCGTTTTCCAGGGGATAAGTTCTCCCTAGAAAACAGGTTTACGGAATGTTCAATTGGACATGACTATTCATCGGGATATATTCCTTAGAAAACAGGACAAGGCAACATTGAATACAGGCTTAGTTAGGAATGCGGATTTGTTTATAGTAGAAAACAGGACAGGAACACATGACATTCACGATGAGTTTGTAATGAGAAATGTAAGAATCCAAGCTGTCCTACTCTGAATTCCCTGAGATTTTCAATAGCAACAGTTCATACCAGATAACCGGTGAACGTACCTCTCACTTACCCCTAGTTTATGACGGGAAATGAACTTCCTACTCCATAGGATCGTTGAATTCACTCTTACTATTCAAAGAGATTGTTTATTGTGCACAATTTTCAACGGGAAATATTCACACTAGTCACACAGTTCTAGCCTTTTGAAATACTGTTGATTTTCAACAAGAAATGTTCTGATCATATAACCTCTGATGGATCTTTGAAATGACTCTTAGTTTACCTTTGCCAATGTTCTTCTTAATGAAATTACAGAACATTCGATTCACTGTTGGTATTCCGTGAGAAACCTTCTTTTCAAACAGCGGAACTACAGAACACTGAATGGAGGTCAGAATTACACACATCCAAATTCACCGTTACTTTTCGAAGGCCAACCTAGTTGGTACTCAAGCACCTTCTAATCTTTTCATTTCCTGGTTAGTTTTCATTCGCAAATGGTCCTACTATATAACCGGCTAATAGCACATTGAATTAACTCTTAGTTTTCCAGGGGATCCGTTCTTCCAGGACAACAGCTGCAGAGAATATTGAATTGACCTTTACTATTCATTGGGAAATGTTCACGTAGAAAACAGGACTATGCAACATGGTGTACATGCTTAGTTACCAGGGGGAAAGCTTACTGTGTAGAAATCTACACAAAACCATGACCTTTCTGATGAGTTCTCAATGAGAAACGGAAGGATCCAAGCTGTCCTACTCTGAATTCTCTGAGATTTCTTCAATAGCAACTGTTCGTACCGGATAACCAGTGAACGTACCTCTCAATTACCCTTAGTTTATGACGGGAAATGACCGTCTTACTGCATATGAGCATAGATCGTTGAATTCGCTCTTACTTTTCAAATTCATACTTTATTCAACACAGTTTGCAGCGGGAAATATTCACAGCATATAACCTCTGATGGAACTTTGAAATCACTCTTAGTTTACCTTTGCCAATGTTCTTCTTAATGAAATTACAGAACATTTGATTCACTGTTGGTATTCCGTGAGAAACCTTCTTTCAAACAGCGGAACTACGTAACACTGAATTCAGGTTAGAATTACACACATCCAAATTCACCGTTACTTTTCGAAGGCCAACCTAGTTGGTACTCAAGCACCTTCTAATCTTTTCATTTCCTGGTTAGTTTTCATTCGCAAATGGTCCTAGCTACATAACCGGCTAATAGCACATTGAATTAACTCTTAGTTTTCCAGGGGATCCGTTCTTCCAGGACAACAGCTGCAGAGAATATTGAATTGAACTTTACTATTCATTGGGAAATCTTCACTTAGGAAACAGGACTATGCAACATGGTATACATGCTTAGTTAGCAGGGGGAAAGCTTACTGTGTAGAAAACTACACAAAAACTTGACCTTTCTGAGGAGTTCTCAATGAGAAACGGAAGGATCCAAGCTGTCCTCCTCTTGGAATTCAATGCTATTTTTCAATAGCAACTGATCCCACCAGATAACCTGTGAATGTAACTGTCAATTACCCTCAGTTTGTGATGGGAAATGAGATTCCTCCTCCATAGGATCATAGATCCAAGAATTCCCCCTTACTATTCAGGAAGGATTGTTTATTGTACACACTTTTCAACGGGAAACATTCTCAGTACTCACACAGTTCCGGCAATTTGAATTCATGTTCGATTTCAACAGGAAATGTTCCTAGTATGTACCCTCTGATAGAACTTTGACATCAATCTTACTTTACCATTGAAATTTCTTCGTAAGGAAGTTACCGAACATTGTAGTCGCTGTTAGTCTTCAGTGAAAAACGTTCATTTCAAACAGCGGGACGCCAGAACTTTGAATTCAGGGATAGATTTCACAGGGCAATTGAATATTATACACAATTCAATTACAGAACTCGACCTTCTCTCTTGGTTTTCTTGCACAACATATGTTGGTATTGAAGCAGCTTCTAATCTACAGTACATGGTTACTTTTCATTAGTAAAGGTTCCTGAGACATAACCGGCTAAAAGAACGTTGCATTCGCTCTTCGTTTTCCAGGGGATAAGTTCTCCCTAGAAAACAGGTTTACGGAACGTTCAATTGGACATGACTATTCATCGGGAAATATTCCTTAGAAAACAGGACAAGGCAACATTGAATACAGGCTTAGTTAGGAATGCGGATTTGTTTATAGTAGAAAACAGGACAGAAACACATGACATTCACGATGAGTTTGTAATGAGAAACGTAAGAATCCAAGCTGTCCTACTCTGAATTCCCTGGGATTTTCAATAGCAACTGTTCGTACCAGATAACCGGTGAACGTACCTCTCACTTACCCCTAGTTTATGACGGGAAATGACCTTCCTACTCCATAGGATCGTTGAATTCGCTCTTACTATTCAAAGAGATTGTTTATTGTGCACAATTTTCAACGGGAAATATTCACACTAGTCACACAGTTCTAGCCTTTTGAAATACTGTTGATTTTCAACAAGAAATGTTCCGAGCATATAACCTCTGATGGATCTTTGAAATCACTCTTAGTTTACCTTTGCCAATGTTCTTCTTAATGAAATTACAGAACATTCGATTCACTGTTGGTATTCCTTGTGAAACCTTACTTTCAAACAGCGGAACTACGTAACACTGAATTGAGGTTAGAATTACACACATCCAAATTCACCGTTACTTTTCGAAGGCCAACCTAGTTGGTACTCAAGCACCTTCTAATCTTTTCATTTCCTGGTTAGTTTTCATTCGCAAATGGTCCTACTACATAACCGGCTAATAGCACATTGAATTAACTCTTAGTTTTCTAGGGGATCCGTTCTTCCAGGACAATAGCTGCAGAGAATATTGAATTGAACTTTACTTTCATTGGGAAATGTTCACGTAGAAAAGAGGACAATGCAACATGGTGTACATGCTTAGTTACCAGGGGGAAAGCTTACTGTGTAGAAATCTACACAAAACCATGACCTTTCTGAGGAGTTCTCAATGAGAAACGGAAGGATCCAAGCTGTCCTCCTCTGAATTCTCTGAGATTTCTTCAATAGCAACTGTTCGTACCGGATAACCAGTGAACGTACCTCTCAATTACCCTTAGTTTATGACGGGAAATGACCGTCTTACTGCATATGAGCATAGATCGTTGAATTCGCTCTTACTTTTCAAATTCATACTTTATTCAACACAGTTTGCAGCGGGAAATATTCACAGCATATAACCTCTGATGGAACTTTGAAATCACTCTTAGTTTACCTTTGCCAATGTTCTTCTTAATGAAATTACAGAACATTCGATTCACTGTTGGTATTCCGTGAGAAACCTTCCATTCAAACAGCGGAACTACGTAACACTGAATTCAGGTTAGAATTACACACATCCAAATTCACCGTTACTTTTCGAAGGCCAACCTAGTTGGTACTCAAGCACCTTCTAATCTTTTCATTTCCTGGTTAGTTTTCATTCGCAAATGGTCCTAGTACATAACCGGCTAATAGCACATTGAATTAACTCTTAGTTTTCCAGGGGATCCGTTCTTCCAGGACAACAGCTGCAGAGAATATTGAATTGAACTTTACTATTCATTGGGAAATCTTCACTTAGGAAACAGGACTATGCAACATGGTATACATGCTTAGTTAGCAGGGGGAAAGCTTACTGTGTAGAAAACTACACAAAAACATGACCTTTCTGAGGAGTTCTCAATGAGAAACGGAAGGATCCAAGCTGTCCTCCTCTTGGAATTCAATGCTATTTTTCAATAGCAACTGATCCCACCAGATAACCTGTGAATGGAACTGTCAATTACCCTCAGTTTGTGATGGGAAATGAGATTCCTCCTCCATAGGATCATAGATCCAAGAATTCCCCCTTACTATTCAGGAAGGATTGTTTATTGTACACACTTTTCAACGGGAAACATTCTCAGTACTCACACAGTTCCGGCAATTTGAATTCATGTTCGATTTCAACAGGAAATGTTCCTAGTATGTACCCTCTGATAGAACTTTGACATCAATCTTACTTTACCATTGAAATTTCTTCGTAAGGAAGTTAGCAAACATTGTATTCGCCGTTAGTCTTCAGTGAAAAACGTTCATTTCAAACAGCGGGACGCCAGAACTTTGAATTCAGGGATAGATTTCACAGGGCAATTGAATATTATACACAATTCAATTACAGAACTCGACCTTCTCTCTTGGTTTTCTTGCACAACATATGTTGGTATTGAAGCAGCTTCTAATCTACAGTACACGGTTACTTTTCATTAGTAAAGGTTCCTGAGACATAACCGGCTAAAAGAACGTTGCATTCGCTCTTCGTTTTCCAGGGGATAAGTTCTCCCTAGAAAACAGGTTTACGGAACGTTCAATTGGACATGACTATTCATCGGGAAATATTCCTTAGAAAACAGGACAAGGCAACATTGAATACAGGCTTAGTTAGGAATGCGGATTTGTTTATAGTAGAAAACAGGACAGAAACACATGACATTCACGATGAGTTTGTAATGAGAAACGTAAGAATCCAAGCTGTCCTACTCTGAATTCCCTGGGATTTTCAATAGCAACTGTTCGTACCAGATAACCGGTGAACGTACCTCTCACTTACCCCTAGTTTATGACGGGAAATGACCTTCCTACTCCATAGGATCGTTGAATTCGCTCTTACTATTCAAAGAGATTGTTTATTGTGCACAATTTTCAACGGGAAATATTCACACTAGTCACACAGTTCTAGCCTTTTGAAATACTGTTGATTTTCAACAAGAAATGTTCCGAGCATATAACCTCTGATGGATCTTTGAAATCACTCTTAGTTTACCTTTGCCAATGTTCTTCTTAATGAAATTACAGAACATTCGATTCACTGTTGGTATTCCGTGAGAAACCTTCCTTTCAAACAGCGGAACTACGTAACACTGAATTCAGGTTAGAATTACACACATCCAAATTCACCGTTACTTTTCGAAGGCCAACCTAGTTGGTACTCAAGCACCTTCTAATCTTTTCATTTCCTGGTTAGTTTTCATTCGCAAATGGTCCTAGTACATAACCGGCTAATAGCACATTGAATTAACTCTTAGTTTTCCAGGGGATCCGTTCTTCCAGGACAACAGCTGCAGAGAATATTGAATTGAACTTTACTATTCATTGGGAAATGTTCACGTAGAAAACAGGACTATGCAACATGGTATACATGCTTAGTTACCAGGGGGAAAGCTTACTGTGTAGAAATCTACACAAAACCATGACCTTTCTGATGAGTTCTCAATGAGAAACGGAAGGATCCAAGCTGTCCTACTCTGAAATCCCTTTGATTTCTTCAATAGCAACTGTTCGTACCGGATAACCGGTGAACGTACCTCTCAATTACCCTTAGTTTATGACGGGAAATGACTGTCTTACTGCATATGAGCATAGATCGTTGAATTCGCTCTTACTTTTCAAATTCATACTTTATTCAACACAGTTTTCAGCGGGAAATATTCACAGCATATAACCTCTGATGGAACTTTGAAATCACTCTTAGTTTACCTTTGCCAATGTTCTTCTTAATGAAATTACAGAACATTTGATTCACTGTTGGTATTCCGTGAGAAACCTTCCATTCAAACAGCGGAACTACGTAACACTGAATTCAGGTTAGAATTACACACATCCAAATTCACCGTTACTTTTCGAAGGCCAACCTAGTTGGTACTCAAGCACCTTCTAATCTTTTCATTTCATGGTTAGTTTTCATTCGCAAATGGTCCTAGTACATAACCGGCTAATAGCACATTGAATTAACTCTTAGTTTTCCAGGGGATCCGTTCTTCCAGGACAACAGCTGCAGAGAATATTGAATTGAACTTTACTATTCATTGGGAAATCTTCACTTAGGAAACAGGACTATGCAACATGGTATACATGCTTAGTTAGCAGGGGGAAAGCTTACTGTGTAGAAAACTACACAAAAACATGACCTTTCTGAGGAGTTCTCAATGAGAAACGGAAGGATCCAAGCTGTCCTCCTCTTGGAATTCAATGCTATTTTTCAATAGCAACTGATCCCACCAGATAACCTGTGAATGGAACTGTCAATTACCCTCAGTTTGTGATGGGAAATGAGATTCCTCCTCCATAGGATCATAGATCCAAGAATTCCCCCTTACTATTCAGGAAGGATTGTTTATTGTACACACTTTTCAACGGGAAACATTCTCAGTACTCACACAGTTCCGGCAATTTGAATTCATGTTCGATTTCAACAGGAAATGTTCCTAGTATGTACCCTCTGATAGAACTTTGACATCAATCTTACTTTACCATTGAAATTTCTTCGTAAGGAAGTTACCGAACATTGTATTCGCTGTTAGTCTTCAGTGAAAAACGTTCATTTCAAACAGCGGGACGCCAGAACTTTGAATTCAGGGATAGATTTCACAGGGCAATTGAATATTATACACAATTCAATTACAGAACTCGACCTTCTCTCTTGGTTTTCTTGCACAACATATGTTGGTATTGAAGCAGCTTCTAATCTACAGTACACGGTTACTTTTCATTAGTAAAGGTTCCTGAGACATAACCGGCTAAAAGAACGTTGCATTCGCTCTTCGTTTTCCAGGGGATAAGTTCTCCCTAGAAAACAGGTTTACGGAACGTTCAATTGGACATGACTATTCATCGGGAAATATTCCTTAGAAAACAGGACAAGGCAACATTGAATACAGGCTTAGTTAGGAATGCGGATTTGTTTATAGTAGAAAACAGGACAGAAACACATGACATTCACGATGAGTTTGTAATGAGAAACGTAAGAATCCAAGCTGTCCTACTCTGAATTCCCTGGGATTTTCAATAGCAACTGTTCGTACCAGATAACCGGTGAACGTACCTCTCAATTACCCCTAGTTTATGACGGGAAATGACCTTCCTACTCCATAGGATCGTTGAATTCGCTCTTACTATTCAAAGAGATTGTTTATTGTGCACAATTTTCAACGGGAAATATTCACACTAGTCACACAGTTCTAGCCTTTTGAAATACTGTTGATTTTCAACAAGAAATGTTCCGAGCATATAACCTCTGATGGATCTTTGAAATCACTCTTAGTTTACCTTTGCCAATGTTCTTCTTAATGAAATTACAGAACATTCGATTCACTGTTGGTATTCCGTGAGAAACCTTCCTTTCAAACAGCGGAACTACGTAACACTGAATTCAGGTTAGAATTACACACATCCAAATTCACCGTTACTTTTCGAAGGCCAACCTAGTTGGTACTCAAGCACCTTCTAATCTTTTCATTTCCTGGTTAGTTTTCATTCGCAAATGGTCCTACTACATAACCGGCTAATAGCACATTGAATTAACTCTTAGTTTTCCAGGGGATCCGTTCTTCCAGGACAACAGCTGCAGAGAATATTGAATTGAACTTTACTATTCATTGGGAAATGTTCACGTAGAAAACAGGACTATGCAACATGGTATACATGCTTAGTTACCAGGGGGAAAGCTTACTGTGTAGAAATCTACACAAAACCATGACCTTTCTGATGAGTTCTCAATGAGAAACGGAAGGATCCAAGCTGTCCTACTCTGAATTCCCTGGGATTTCTTCAATAGCAACTGTTCGTACCGGATAACCGGTGAACGTACCTCTCAATTACCCTTAGTTTATGACGGGAAATGACCGTCTTACTGCATATGAGCATAGATCGTTGAATTCGCTCTTACTTTTCAAATTCATACTTTATTCAACACAGTTTTCAGCGGGAAATATTCACAGCATATAACCTCTGATGGAACTTTGAAATCACTCTTAGTTTACCTTTGCCAATGTTCTTCTTAATGAAATTACAGAACATTCGATTCACTGTTGGTATTCCGTGAGAAACCTTCCATTCAAACAGCGGAACTACGTAACACTGAATTCAGGTTAGAATTACACACATCCAAATTCACCGTTACTTTTCGAAGGCAAACGTAGTTGGTACTCAAGCACCTTCTAATCTTTTCATTTCATGGTTAGTTTTCATTCGCAAATGGTCCTAGTACATAACCGGCTAATAGCACATTGAATTAACTCTTAGTTTTCCAGGGGATCCGTTCTTCCAGGACAACAGCTGCAGAGAATATTGAATTGAACTTTACTATTCATTGGGAAATCTTCACTTAGGAAACAGGACTATGCAACATGGTATACATGCTTAGTTAGCAGGGGGAAAGCTTACTGTGTAGAAAACTACACAAAAACATGACCTTTCTGAGGAGTTCTCAATGAGAAACGGAAGGATCCAAGCTGTCCTCCTCTTGGAATTCAATGCTATTTTTCAATAGCAACTGATCCCACCAGATAACCTGTGAATGGAACTGTCAATTACCCTCAGTTTGTGATGGGAAATGAGATTCCTCCTCCATAGGATCATAGATCCAAGAATTCCCCCTTACTATTCAGGAAGGATTGTTTATTGTACACACTTTTCAACGGGAAACATTCTCAGTACTCACACAGTTCCGGCAATTTGAATTCATGTTCGATTTCAACAGGAAATGTTCCTAGTATGTACCCTCTGATAGAACTTTGACATCAATCTTACTTTACCATTGAAATTTCTTCGTAAGGAAGTTAGCAAACATTGTATTCGCCGTTAGTCTTCAGTGAAAAACGTTCATTTCAAACAGCGGGACGCCAGAACTTTGAATTCAGGGATAGATTTCACAGGGCAATTGAATATCATACACAATTCAATTACAGAACTCGACCTTCTCTCTTGGTTTTCTTGCACAACATATGTTGGTATTGAAGCAGCTTCTAATCTACAGTACACGGTTACTTTTCATTAGTAAAGGTTCCTGAGACATAACCGGCTAAAAGAACGTTGCATTCGCTCTTTGTTTTCCAGGGGATAAGTTCCCCCTAGAAAACAGGTTTACGGAACGTTCAATTGGACATGACTGTTCATCCAGAAATATTCCTTAGAAAACAGGACAAGGCAACATTGAATACAGGCTTAGTTAGGAATGCGGATTTGTTTATAGTAGAAAACTGGACAGAAACACATGACATTCACGATGAGTTTGTAATGAGAAACGTAAGAATCCAAGCTGTCCTACTCTGAATTCCTTGGGATTTTCAATAGCAACTGTTCGTACCAGATAACCGGTGAACGTACCTCTCACTTACCCCTAGTTTATGACGGGAAATGACCTTCCTACTCCATAGGATCGTTGAATTCGCTCTTACTATTCAAAGAGATTGTTGATTGTGCACAATTTTCAACGGGAAATATTCACACTAGTCACACAGTTCTAGCCTTTTGAAATACTGTTGATTTTCAACAAGAAATGTTCCGAGCATATAACCTCTGATGGATCTTTGAAATCACTCTTAGTTTACCTTTGCCAATGTTCTTCTTAATGAAATTACAGAACATTCGATTCACTGTTGGTATTCCGTGAGAAACCTTCCTTTCAAACAGCGGAACTACGTAACACTGAATTGAGGTTAGAATTACACACATCCAAATTCACCGTTACTTTTCGAAGGCCAACCTAGTTGGTACTCAAGCACCTTCTAATCTTTTCATTTCATGGTTAGTTTTCATTCGCAAATGGTCCTAGTACATAACCGGCTAATAGCACATTGAATTAACTCTTAGTTTTCCAGGGGATCCGTTCTTCCAGGACAACAGCTGCAGAGAATATTGAATTGAACTTTACTATTCATTGGGAAATGTTCACGTAGAAAACAGGACTATGCAACATGGTATACATGCTTAGTTACCAGGGGGAAAGCTTACTGTGTAGAAATCTACACAAAAACATGACCTTTCTGATGAGTTCTCAATGAGAAACGGAAGGATCCAAGCTGTCCTACTCTGAATTCCCTGAGATTTTTTCAATAGCAACTGTTCGTACCAGATAACCGGTGAACGTACCTCTCAATTACCCTTAGTTTATGACGGGAAATGACCGTCTTACTCCATACGAGCATAGATCCTTGAATTCGCTCTTACATTTCAAATTCATATTTTATTGAACACACTTTTCAGCGGGTAATATTCACAGCGTATAACCTCTGATGAAACTTTGAAATCACTCTTAGTTTAACTTTGCCAATGTTCTTCTTAATGAAATTACAGAACATTCGATTCAGTGTTGGTATTCCGTGAGAAACCTTCATTTCAAACAGCGGAACTACGTAACACTGAATTCAGGTTACAATTACACACATCCAAATTCACCGTTAGTTTTCGGAGGCCAACGTAGTTGGTACTCAAGCACCTTCTAATCTTTTCATTTCCTGGTTAGTTTTCATTCGCAAATGGTCCTAGTACATAACCGGCTAATAGCACATTGAATTAACTCTTAGTTTTCCAGGGGATCCGTTCTTCCAGGACAACAGTTGCAGAGAATATTGAATTGAACTTTACTATTCATTGGGAAATCTTCACTTAGGAAAAAAGGACTATGCAACATGGTATACATGCTTAGTTAGCAGGGGGAAAGCTTACTGTGTAGAAAACTACACAAAAACATGACCTTTCTGATGAGTTCTCAATGAGAAACGGAAGGATCCAAGCTGTCCTCCTCTTGGAATTCAATGCTATTTTTCAATAGCAACTGATCCCACCAGATAACCTGTGAATGTAACTGTCAATTACCCTCAGTTTGTGATGGGAAATGAGCTTCCTCCTCCATAGGATCATAGTTCCAAGAATTCCCCCTTACTATTCAGGAAGGATTGTTTATTGTACACACTTTTCAACGGGAAACATTCTCAGTACTCACACAATTCCGGCCCTTTGAATTCATGTTCGATTTCAACAGGAAATGTTCCTAGTATGTACCCTCTGATAGAACTTTGACATCAATCTTACCTTACCATTGAAATTTCTTCGTAAGGAAGTTACCGAACATTGTATTCGTTGTTAGTCTTCAGTGAAAAACGTTCATTTCAAACAGCGGGACGCCAGAACTTTGAATTCAGGGATAGATTTCACAGGGCAATTGAATATTATACACAATTCAATTACAGAACCCGACCTTCTCTGTTGGTTTTCTTGCACAACCTATGTTGGTATTGAAGCAGCATCTAATCTCTTCAGTACACGGTTACTCTTCATTAGTAAAGTTTCCTAGGACATAACCGGCTAAATAGAACGTTGCATTCGCTCTTCGTTTTCCAGGGTATAAGTTCTCCCTAGAAAACAGGTTTGCTGAACGTTCAATTGGACTTGACTATTCATCGGGAAATATTCCCTTAGAATACAGGACTATGCAACATTGAATACAGGCTTAGTTAGGAATGCGGATTTGTTTATAGTAGAAAACAGGACAGAAACACATGACATTCACGATGAGTTTGTATTGAGAAACGTAAGAATCCAAGCTGTCCTACTCTGAATTCCCTGGGATTTCTTCAATAGCAACTGTTCGTACCGGATAACTGGTGAACGTACCTCTCAATTACCCTTAGTTTATGACGAGAAATGACCGTCTTACTGCATACGAGCATAGATCGTTGAAGTCGCTCTTACTTTTCAAATTCATAGTTTATTCAACACAGTTTTCAGCGGGAAATATTCACAGCATTTAACCTCTGATGGAACTTTGAAATCACTCTTAGTTTACCTTTGCCAATTCTCTCTCTCTCCCTCTATCTGTCTTTCTCTCTGTGTCTGTCGCTCTGAATAAAATAAATAATTAAAAAAATAAATGGACCCCAGAGCCTGGTGTAGTGGCACAGGCCTTTAATCACAGCACTCAGGAGTGAGTGGTGGAGGGACATAAGAGGATCCCTGTGAGTTCAAGGCCAGCCTGGTCTAGAGGGAGGGAGGGAGGGAGGGAGGGAGAGAGAGAGAGACAGATAGATAGATATTCTGCCTTGAAAACACCAAAGAAGTAAGCAAATGAAATAAGTAAAATGAGATGCTTTAAAAGAAAATAAACCCAAAAGCCATCTGGAGTGCATTTGCAGTGCCTGGAGGTCCTGTTGTGCCTAGTAAATAAAAAAGCAGAAGGCAAAGAAACAAAAGGAAGGCTAGCTGGAGAGATGGCGTGGTGAAAGGTGCTTGCTTGCAAAGCTTATAGGCCCAGGTTCGATTGCCCAGCAGGGGACACACACACACACACACACACACACACACACACACACACCATATAAAGTCAGAAATAGGCATACCAGGAGAAAGATGGACAAATGTATGTGACAGGATTTCCAAAGAAAGAAAGAGAGACAGGCAAGCTGGTCGTGGTCGCACGCCTTCAATTCCAGCACTCGGGAGGCAGAGGTAGGAGGATCACAGTAAATCGAGCCCACCCTGAGAATGCAGAATGAATTCCCTGGGCTAGAGTGAGACCATACAAACAAACAAAAACTGATGGAAGGCTTGAGAAAGGACTCCGTAGATGATAAAGGTGCTCGCTTGTAAAGCTAGGTTCAAAACCGCCTACGTCCTTACGTGAGCTTTTGGAATTTGAGTTGGTCTGTCTTGTTCTAAAAAGAACATTTTAAAAAGTTGTGTGAGTTTGATTTTTCTTTTTTTGAACTATCTGCCAGTTGTTAACTTCAAACTCACTCTGTAGCCCGAAGCTGGTCTGGAACTCCAAGAGCTCAGAGCTGGGTGTGGTGGCACGCGCCTTTAATGGCGGCACTCAAGAGGGACGCCAGCACATAGGAGGATCCCCGTGAATTCCAGGCCAGCCTAAGCTAGAGAGATCGATATTCGGCCTTGGAAACGATGACAACACCAACAAGAAAATTTGAGGTGGGTGAGGCTATCCTGAGCTAGCTGGAGGTGTACCCATTCCTCCCCACCCACCCACCAACCACTTCATTTACAAATAAAAAATAAACACATGGTGCTTGTACAAAAAGAAACACAGCCGGGCGTGGTGGCGCACGCCTTTAATCCCAGCACCTGTGAGGCAGAGGTAGGAGGATCGCCGAGAGTTCGAGGCCACCCTGAGACTCCATAGTGAATTCCAGGTCAGCCTAGGCTAGAGCGAGACCCTACCTCAAAAAAAATTTCAAAAAAACAAAAAAAAAAAAAACAAGGAAACGCATAAAACCCAAGAATGGATGGGTGGTGACTGCCACCTGCTGGAAAGATGGCGGTACCGTTTACATGTGGAATTGCTCCAAAATGGAGTTAGATGAATTGGGTGGGAGGTTGGGGGGGGGAGATGGGACAGAATGGATGGAGAAGCACTAAGGCGACCATACTTGAAGATTCTGTCGCAGAAATCTGTCCAGTATAGACCATCATTGAATATCAAAAACCTTAGGCAAGTTACACCTCCCCCTCCACCACCCCCAAGGAAGGAGGAAGGGAGGGTCTTGATCCAGGTCAGGGTCACTTGGAATCCACTATCAGGGTGGGTGCCATCTAACTCTTCCTCACAGGCATTCTTTGATCTCTGCCCACCCCTTTCTAGAAAAAAAAACAAAACCAGCCAACCCAACAAACAAACAAACAAAAAACAGGCTCAAAGCTTTCTTGTATCCAAAAGAAGAGACAGCTGATTCCGAGCCAGCTGTCGATAGCTTTGGCCCAGTAACACATATTCAAGTTCTCTTGAATGAAGAATCTTTCACTGTGGAAACTGTCATATTGATCTTTCAAAGAAACTGGAGGGCTGGAGAGATGATGGCTCCTTGGTGAAAGGTGCAGCCGCCACCTGTATGTACAAGATGGTTCATTTGCAGACCAGAGATCCTAGAGTGTCTAGACATGCACATGCAAAGAAAAGAGACAAAAGAAAACCAAAAACTGAAGGAAGGCTTGAGAAAGGACTCCTTGGATAAAGAAAGGATCAGACGTGAAAAGCTAGGTTCGATTTCCAGTACCCACTTATGGCCATGTGCACAAAATGGCGCATGCTTCTGGAGTGCATTTGCAGAGCCTGGAGGCCCTGTTGTGCCCGTTCTCCCTTCCTTCCTCCCTCTCGCAAATAAATAAAAATAAAATTTAAAAGGAAAAGGAGTGAGTGTATGTGTCTGGGGACAGGAGATCCTAGGGTGCCCGTATGTACACATGTAAATAAAAAGAAAAGAAAAAACTTTTAATCCCAGCACTTTGAGATCGCCCACCCTGAGACTACATAGTGAATTCCAGTTCAGCCTGAGCCTAGAGTGACAAAATCAAATCAAAACGAAACGAAACGAAACGAAACGAACCAAAACAAAACAAAAATCTGAAGGGAAGACTCCGGGGATAAAGGTACTTGCTTGCAAAGCTAGGTGATTCCTCGGGACCCACCATACAGCCACGTGTATAAAATTGTGCACTTGCAGTGCCTGTAGGCCCTGCTATACCCATTCTCAGTAGTCCTCCCCCCCCCCTCTCTCTCTCTCATAAAAGTAAAATGTAAACGGATGGATGTGGCACGATTTCCAACGTGTTTTGTGCCACTCTGGCCACTGCAGGCCAGCCAAACCACCTCTCCCTCCCTCCCTCCCTCCCTCCCTCCCTCCCTCCCTCCCTCTCTCTCTCTCTCTCTCTCTCTCTCTCTCTCTCTCTCCTCCCTCTCATTGTTTTATCAAATTGCATGTGAAGTCTGGCACGATGATGTGTCTTCTTCTGTGTACTCCCTCCCTCCCTCCCTCCCTCCCTCCAGAGAAAAGCAGACCAGTCAAAATTCCACTTTTGTTACGACCAACTGATGAATGAAAATTTTCATGTGGGTGTTTGCTCCTCTGTCCAAGTTACTTACTATCTCATGGGAAATTGGGACAGGGTGGATTTACCCTTTTTTGAAAAATGTTTAAACTCATCTGTCAGATTTTATATTCATTAGTTACACAATAAACATATTTTCAAAGTATTTCATTAAAAAAGAAAATTCCACTTTTGTAAAACAGCCATGAGTTTATTTCAGTGAGGTACAGAGCCCAGGTGGCATGAGGTAGTTCCTGGAGGTTTAGAATCGTCTTCACGCCCCATCCCCAAACAAATAAGCAAAGCAAACAGCAGCCAGCCACTTAAGTCAGAAAGGTTCATCTGGCAGCAGTTTCTAGTGGCAGGTGTGTGTGTGCCATTGTTCCGTCAGTTCTGCCTGTTCAAAGGCTTGGGCAGCATGGGTGGGGGAGGGATCGTAGCACTGCGGTGTCAGGTTGCGAAGCATTCCAAGGCACAACGACCCGCTGGCTTGTGAGAAATGGTCAGCTCCCAAAGCAGGGCCCTTCTTCCAGTGATTATCCACATCATGAGTTGAAGGGGAGAGCAAGGCAGGAACTACAAAGGAAAGAAACAGAGTAAGCAAACGGAGGCTCACAAACAAAGCTTGTATACACACGTGTCCAAAGCACCTGTCTTACATTTGGAGGGGAGGGAGGTAGCTAGCTAAGAAGAAATACATACAAAATGGAGAGATGGCTTAGGGAGGGTTAAGGTTAAGGCATTTACTGGGAAAGCTAACTTCTAATGAATAAATGAACGAACGAACGAACGAACGAACAAACGAACGAACGTTCAAAGGCAGGCATTTATAAGGAAAAAAAACAAAAAAAAAAAACAAAAAAAAACAAAGTAAAGGTCCAGGCATGGTGATTTTGGCTCACGCTTTTAGTCTCCAGAGGCAGAGTTAGTTAAGGCGGATGGGGTGTGAGTGTTTAGCCGCAAGCTAGGCAGGCAGGCACGTGTGCACATGCGTGGTGGCGGCGGCGGCAGAGGCGTGCATCCGTGCGTGCTTACGCCGGCATGTACGCGTAGACAAACAAGCAGATAATAAATGAATGAATAAAGAAATAAATAAAAAAAATAGAAGACAAAATACAAACGAAATCCTTTAAAAAAAAAAAAACGAGTTACGGATTTAAGCCGATTGTTGAAATTTAAAAAATAAAAAAAACAAAACAAAAACAACCAACCAACCACAGAACAAGCTGATCCACCCCACCCACCGACACAGACAACTGGTCGACCTTCAAAAAAAAAAAAAAAACACCCCCCCACACACAAAAACAGACAGAAGGAAATATTAAAGAAAAGGAACAAAAAGCAAACATAACCAGGGTGCCCCCTAGCGGGGGCGTTAATGTAAATAGACAACTGGTCGACCTTCCTCTTTCAAGAAAATGGGAGAAGGGAGGAAGATATTTTTGGAGGACCGGACAAGAAAAAGGAAAAGAAAAGAAAAGAAAAGAGAAGGGAAGGGAAGGGAAGGGAAGGGAAGGGAAGGGAAGGGAAGGGAAGGGAAGGGAAGGGAAGGGAAAAGAAAAGAAAAGAAAAGAAAAGAAAAGAAAAGAAAAGAAAAGAAAAGAAAAGAAAAGAAAAGAAAAGAAAAGAAAAAAGAAAAGAAAAGAAAAGAATTTTTTGAGACAAGGTGTCAAGCTAGCCCAGGGGTATTGGAAATTCATATGGAGCTGAGGCTGGACTTGAAATTATGGACAACCTCTCACCTTATTCTTCCAAGTGCTGGGATTACATGAATGAGCTACCATGTCTGACAGAAAGATGGAATATCATAAATTTCATTTATATGACCATTCAGGCCATATACCTCTCCCTCCACGTACTTTTCTTATGTGGCCATGACCTTGAGTTATATATATATGTTTGGCTCAATTTGGTAAGATCTTTGGAAGTTTTGTTTTTTTTTTTTTGAGGTATGGTATGCTTCTAGCCTAGGCTTATCTAAAATTCACTATGTAGTCTCATACTGCCCTTGAACTCACAGCAATCTTCTCTACTTCTGCCTCTCAGATGCTGGTATTAAAAGTGGGCACAACTACACCAGACCTTAGAAGTTTTTTTTTTTTTTTTTTAAATTTATGTTTGTGTTCATGATGAGGTGTTGGTCTAAAGCACTCTTATGGTCTGTCTGCTCTTGGATACAGTATAACTCTAGCATTATAAGACAAATTGAAAAGCCTTCCATCCTCTAATTTCTGAATAAGTTTCTGTATAAGTTTGCTAACATCAGTCCCTTAAGTATTTTTAAGTATTTATTTGAGAGGGGATGGAGGGGAAAGAGAAATATTGAGAGAATATATGCTCTAGAGTTTCCAGCTACTGCAAATGAGCTCCAGACACATGCACCACCTTGTGCATCTGGCTTTACATGAGTACTGGGAAACCAAACCTGGGTCTTTTGACTTTGTCTACAAGTGCCTTAATGGTAAGCCATCGCTCTACCTTCTCCCTTATATATTTTAAAGATGCCAGTGAATCACTGGCTGTTAGCAGCCTGTGTCTGTAATCCCAGTGCTTAGAAGCCCGAGGCATGAGGTTTATCATGAATTCCAGGCTAGCTTAGATGAATTAGTGTGTTTGAGGTATGAAGGTGTTCATAATTATTTCTTATATGTCTTTTTAATATTTTAGGCTCTAAGTCATGGCCTATATTTCTTCTAATATTGGAATATTCTCTTCTGTCTCCCTACCCTTCTCTCTCTCAAAAAGTAAAATACAATTAAAAGAAAAGTTTAGTGCTCATTAATTTTTTTCTCTTTTTTTTTTTGTTTTCTCCATCATCAACTTTTACTCTGACCTTTTTTCTTTCTTTATGCTTGTTCTGGGTTAAATGTGTTAATTCTTTTATACATTAACAGCGTATTGCTCAGATCATTGATTTGAAAATTTTCTCCTTTTCTATTGTAAACTTTTCAAGCTATCTATTTCCTACAAATAACACCAGAGCTTCAGATTTCAGGTATCATGCATGCCATAAATTCTGGGACAGCTTAGTACTTTAGAGGTCAAGCAGCAGTTGATAAGAAAATGACTACTGAAAGTTTACTGGGTATTTGCCCATATCAGTGACAAAACACTTGTTCTGTGTGGTCTTACTGCCAATGTGTGACTTTCAGCTCCCATGTGGTTATGGCCTCCAGGCTGCCCTCTTGCATGTATATATGGTGGGCTGGAGAGATTGCTCAGTGGTTAATGTGCTTGCCTACAAAGTCTAACGACCTGGTTTGGATTCCCCAGTGCCCATGAAAAGTTAGATGCACAGAGTGATATGTATCCAGAGTTTGTTTATAGCAGCTAGAAGACTTGGTGCACGTCCTCTCTCTCTCTCTATCTCCTTGAAAAAAAAAATATATATATATACAGTTGTGCATAGTGGTGCAAGCCTTCAATCCCAGCAATAGGGAGGCAGAGGTAGGAGGATTGCTATCAGTTTGAGGCTACACTGGATCTACACAGTTAGTTTCAGGGCAGTCTGTGTAGTGTGAGGCTCTATCTAATAGATGGATGGATGGCAAGATAGATAGATAGACAGATAGATAAATAGATAGATAGATAGATAGATAGATAGATAGATAGATAGATAGATGTATGTATATACCCCATAACTTGCCCTGACAAGAAAAGAGAGATTAGCTCTTGCAGGACTGTACCATTTCTATTTATTTAATGTTTTTGTCAGTCAGCCTTGTTTCCTTTGGGGTGGCTTCTGACCTCACCAATGCTGAGTGCCCACCTCGATCCCTCCGTGTTGTTCTGTGCAGCTGTGCTTCTGACCAGCTCTGGGGCTGCGCTGCCACCGGGGCTGAGTGCTGGAGGTTCCTGGTTCTGATGGTGGGGATGGGAGAGTTCAGACTTCTGCAGATGCTTGCGTTTTCAGTAGCTCTTTAGTTGATCTCAGCTGTATTTCCTACAGTTTTCTTAACTTTGCCAGAAGGCTGATGAAGTTGAAAAATCTGTTGCTTGGTCTCTGCTGCTTCTGCCACCTGGCACGCCTGGCGGCTGGCACTCCTGGCAGAGCGGAATGTGGCTGCTGGTGCTCCAGTGGGACTCTAGCTGTGTGCGTCCTTCCTGGTGGGTCTTGGTCTCACTAGCTTCTCTGCTGTGTGTAAGAATAATCTATACTCCTTCACTTTTCAGAAGAAGAGTGTGTTTTGCTGGGGTTTAGCTTAATTAAATCCCTCCCTAGGCTGGTTTGGTGTGGCTCCTATGATGCCATCTTACCTGGAAGTCTCTCTTTTAATGCTTATTTTAATTATTATTAGATAGGGACATATTTTGTATGTAAGCAACACATGTTGGCACCATCTTTTCCTTCCTCTCTGCTCCTTTTCTTAAAAGGCCTTCTGCACTGGGGATGCAGGTCAACCCCATAGGGATTGTGGGTTATACATTATGTGAGCAGCAGTCAGTTATGGGGGAGGGACAATATCTCTGTGCAAAATGTCCCAACTTGTGGCTCTAGACGACTTTCCACTCCCTCTTCTGCAAAATTCCCTGAGCCGTGCTGGGAGCATTGTAAGTCTACTTCATTGATGGGGACTTAAGAGCCTCTGGATCTCTTATTGGTAGGTGTTGAGTGTCCTCAATGTAAATCTCTTTCACCCTTCTGCTGATATTAGATCCACTAAGAATGCAGCACTCTTGCTCATTTCCCCAGTTCCTCTGTGGTTTTAGTTTGGGCTGAGGTGGCGTGCACTAGGTCATTTATCTCCTCAGATCCCACTTACATCTGTAAAACAGAAGCAGATGCTCCAACAGTAGAGTCAGTAGCAATTACATGGGATAACCACTGTTAATTTACAGAAAATTTAATTTTAATTTATAGAGGGCATAGACCCTCTTATAACCCAAGATTAGCAGGTGTTTGACAATGGAAAGCAGAATCATTATTTGGATATAATTCTGACTTGTTTCCCAGTTCCAGATATGAGCAGACCTGTTAGCCAATTCAAGAGCAGTTGGTTACCCACCATGGCTGTGTGCCACTGCTGTACGTGTGTGAGCATCATGCCATGTTGTTTGCTCCTGAGTCACCTGGACTTTGAGTTGCTTGGACAGGTGTTGTCCACTTTCCCCGGTACCTCATGTAGTGCCCTCAAGCACAAGACAGGCTGTCTGGGGACTGGCTCTCTTCTGGATTCCAATCAGGTCTCTTCAAGGTCTGTGCAGACAGTGTATGGTGTCTTCGGTACCATGGCCTTACCACTGACTTCTGGTGGGTAATCAAGTGCTCTGACAGAAGTCTCTCTTGTTTGTTTTGGGAGATCTGATAAGTGTCTCTGATCAACAGCTCATTGTGAATGTAATCCACATCCAGGTACATGGAATTACAGGCTAGTGCCAAGGGAAAAGAAAAAAGAAAAAGACATAGAAGAAAGAAAAAATGGGAGAAATTTAAGGTTAGGTTTCATCTCACATTCTCCAGGACCCTATTTTGATACAGGTACTACACCTAAGGTCCTCTGGAATGTTTCACCTTTTAGTCTAACTTCCAGGATATCGGATTCTATGAGACCAGTTCAATTTAGGTTCAGTTTTTGGTTCCCTCCTTCCATTTATCTCTTGTTATTGCCCAAGCCTCGAGATGCTACTCAAGTATGTCAGCAACTTGAATTGATCTCAGTTAGGAACTACAGATCAGTGAGACCATGTGACTCTTGTCTTTCTGTGAGTTTACTGAGAGTGAACTGTTCCAAGGTAAATAGACCATTTTTCTACAAATTTCACTGTGTCATTTATTCTTACTTATAAGTATAATTCCATCATGTAGATATGCCACATCTTGATTATCCATTTATTCCATCATGGACACATTGGTTGATTCCAGTTTTTAGCTAGTATGAATTGAACAGCTATAAATATGTTCAAGCAAATATCTCTAAACTGAGATGTGGAGCTTTTAGGGTAAACGCCAAGTAAGGGAATAACAGGGTCTGTTGTTAACTCTATATTCATCCTTTTCAGGAGTCTGCATATTGGTTTCCATAGTGGTTATACCAACTGACATTCCCACCAACAGTGAATAAGTGTTCCTATTTATCCACATCCTCACCAACATTTGTTTTCATTCGATTTTTTAATGTTTTCTATCCTTACTAGTGTAAGGTGGAATCTCATAGAAGTTTTAATATTTATTTCACTAATGGTTAGGGATATTAAACAACTGTTTTGTTTCTAATAAACTGTCCATGTTGGCTAAAAGACACTGTCACAGACCACACAACTGAAGAACTACTAGTTACAGTGGATCACTGCCCATTCTCTTGACACACTTCTTGTAGTGGATCAGTGTGCATCCTCTGACCACACTTCTTACACTGGACTAGTGTCCACCCTCCTGATCACACTTCTTACAGTGGACCACTGTCCATCTTCTTAACCCCACTTCTAAAAGTGGACCAGTATCCATTCCCCTGACCAAAATAGTAAGAGAAGAATGTTCAGGTTCACAGCTGGAGACAGCCAAGGAGAGTTTTACTTTGCTTATCAAATACTTTTTATTTCCTACTACCAAAAATAATAATTTGAAAGCCAGTATCACACCTTTAATCCCAGCACTGGGGAGGCAGAGATAGAAGGATCACCATGATTCAAGGCCACCCTGAGACTCCATAGTGAATACCATGTCAGCTTGGGCTAGAGTAAGACCCTACCTCAAAAAACCAAAATAATGATAATAATGGTGATGATAATAATAACTTGACTTGGTTATATGTCATGTTTATAACTTTGAAAGAATGAATTTTCACTGAAAAAAGTACTTAATCTTCTCCTAGAAGATTTGTTCAAAAATCATTGCTTGTGTATACTGATATGAATATAACTGGGGAAGATGATATGGGAATCAGAATTTAAGGACTCACTCATAGTTTTACTATGACAACAGATTAGAGATGAAGACTTTGGAAATGAGGATTACATCATTTGATGTTCTAACTTACTAATAAAATTGGCATAAAGATTTGTTTCCACCTATACTTGAAATCTATCTCCATTAGAATTTCTTTTATCTCACTCTTTCCAGATCTGGACATTCCAACTTTTCTTAGATCAGGAAAAGTCTTCTAAACCTGAATCCTAAATGTCCCACTGACTAGAAGATCAGGGTAAAATTCATTTGAACTACTGTAAAGTTATTGAACACATATACTCTTGTGCAAATGAAAGAGAATGTATTCCAAATTCAAATAGAAATATCAATTTAGATTTCTCCCATTACTTCTACACTTTGATCAGCAGACATAGTGAAGAATTGACTATAGACAGAATTAGAAAGTATTTAACAAACTCCAGTAACAGGACTGCTTTAAGGACAGACCTAGACAATTAGATATAATGCTTGTTTCAATTGCTCTTCATCCTATTACAAAATACTGGCACTTTTTATGTATTCAAGGAATACAAAACTATGCAAACAAAATGCAATAATGTTCTCAGATATACAGATATATTGCACTACACATGTTTCCCCCCCCCCCAAGTTGCTTCAGATGAGACAGATCACACATACAGACCTTTGGACCACTGCATACTGAGGGAAAATGATAGGAAATGTGAATTAAAATGTGTATGTGGTGTGTATCTGTATCTATAGCCATACATAAAACTCTGATTTTATTCCAGTGCCAGATAGGGTTGATTTGAAACTTATCATTCACTACACTTAAAAAAAATGCTTTTCATTTATCACTGTGAATAGTCATGTTGAGTGTTTTAAAAATATAATTCATTTCTTTATTTGAGAGAGAGAGAGAGAGAGAGAGAGAGAGAGAGCAAGCACAGGTGAGAGAGAAGCAGATAGAAATAATGGGCTTGCCAGGGACTCTTGTCACTACTACTAAACTCCAACTGCATGTGCCACCTCCACTAGACTGACATCCCACTGGTGAGATTTCAACCACTTAGACCATATCATCAGGATCTTGGGTTGCATAACTGGGGAATTATTGATGAGGCTCCTCTTTGCTTCAGAAAGAACTAACTGCTTTGCTGTGTGCTTCACATCTTGGGCAACCCCAGCTCTCAAGTCTGCCTAGTTTGAAGCAACTCCATGTGGAATGGAGGACAAGTTTGCTCCATTCCATGTCAGGAAGTAGCATTGCCCTCCTTTGTACCTTCTCTGGGTGTTCCAGACCTTGATCAGCAAGGGCCATTGTCTTCAACCAACACTGGCTTCCTCAATCTTGGCTGTACATAGGAGCTGTGTCTTGTCGTCTGCCTGTCCCCACTACAACATTTCAGCAAGCTGGCCATGGAGAATGCCTCTGAGGGGCTGAGTGGTGAAGAAAAGAGTGAGAATGTGATATGAATTATAATGAGGCCTGTGTCTGGACAAAGTGTAAGCTTAGAAATGTGAGGGACTCAGATCTGGGGTGAAGAGCAACAAAGCCGAACCTGCCATCAGGGCCCCTTCCTTTTCCAGGGTCTTCCTCGGGAGATGATAGAGCTGAGTACAAGATCTCCTTTAAGGAGCAGCCATCACATCCCTGGAGGAGGCACTGCTCAGTGCCTTGGCCCAGGTCTTGCTCCTGTTGGGCCAGGTCTTTTACCCTCCATGTCAGGGTGTCATAGCAATCCCAGTTGGGGTAAGAGGCTATGTGTTTTCATGAGCATCCCTTCCAACAAATACTTGCACTCAGTATTTGCAGGACCCTGTCAAGCCACTAGTCTTCAAAATCTGTAGTGGGTATACTATTTATGAGCAGATTCCACTGGGCATTTTCATTTGTCTCTTAGGGGGTTTCAAGAAAGCAAGGAGAGTGCAGTCTGTGTGAAGACACAAGAGTTTAGTGACATCCCATCAACAGCACACACTCATCATGGGTCCTGTTCCAGGCATTGCCCTGGTCCCCAACACAAACAGATGCAGACCTGAATCCAGGGCATGCCTGCATGGTGAGGCAGCTGCTGAGACTGGGTGTGGAGGGAACACTCCCAGTGTGGGGCAGGCTTTAGCACCTCTGGCCAGAGGAATTGTTTGCCAAAGAGGAGGAGTAGTGAGCAGTGGGCCAGAGGAGATGTCCAGAGCCCTTGAGCTGCTTGCAGGCAAGGAAAGGTGTGAGGACACAGGAGCATGGGCTCATCCGCAGGTGGCCTACAACTCTAAGCTGGTATCCACTACCCCTCTCCTGTTTAGTATCAGCGAGCCCTGTTGGTGCCCAACCTCGGTCCCACAGCCAGTGGCTCCTGTGGTGGATTATGCCCTGGGTTCCTAATAATGTACCCTAGTGGCATGGTGGACTGCTTCTCTACTTCATCACTTCCCAGAATCTCATTCTATATAATAACATTTGAACCTAGATGACAGGAGGATTTTGTCCAAGTAGATCAGGTCACTTACCCTTTCTCAGGGCCCTCCTTTGGATCTCATTCAGAGGAAGAGTGGGATTTTTGTCATAGCCCACAGGTGCTTCTGCCTTGAGGGCTGCCACCATCTCACCTGGATTTGTCTTGTCCTGTTCCCTTTCTGTTGTCATCCCTCCCTCCCATAATCCTTCCTCTCATGCCCAGACCATCTTTGGGGAGCATGCTCCTCAATCCTGGCCAATTAACCTGTTCCTCAGCCTGCTTACATAGTAGTCCTTGTTTCCAGAAATGCTGTGTATTTTGTCTTTATCTGTTTTTTATCCCTACTTCTGTTGACAAGGCAGAGCTTGGTACTTTTATTTTCTGACATGTCCTGAGCCTCTAGAAAACTGGTCCAGACATGTGGGCACGTAGTCACTGAGTCAATGGAAGGAGGCTGAGGGCCAATGGTCACTGAACTGCCTTTTCTTGCCCCTTGTTCATCACCTCAGAACCTGTTGCATTAGCATTTCTTCACAGCTGCCCTGCATGCCCATCATTCTCAGCTGCCAATCTCACAGCACCCATGGGTCTTACCGCCAAGGCCCCTCAGTTCCATTACTTACATGTGCACAGCCACTTGAGGAAATGATATTAAAACCAGCATTCTGATCATTGTCTTGGATGAGTGAGATGCTGGCCCAGGTCCTGCCTAGTCCCTAGGAGCTCCAGGACATCTGTTCCTCTACCTATTCCTGAAGCCTCTGTGGCTTCTTCTGGCCACACTGGGACCACACCTCATCCTATTTCTGCACCTGCTTCAGGGAGTCACATTGCACTTGAAGCAATGGAGGTGTCCAGCCCACAGGGAAGAAAACCCACAGCCATTTGACTTAGCCACTGGACTGTGGCCTTAACCACAGCCACCTAGCACTTGTGCCACCTGCTGAGGATATGACACCCCAGGCTCTGTCTCTGTTCATGGACATTCCTTTAGCACCAGCTGAGGTAGGTGCACAAAGTAAGATGACTTCATACTGGAACACCACTCCCCCATCTGACACAGTGCATCCAGCATCATTCTCATTTCATGGTAATAAGATAAAGGCAAAGAGATTGTCTACTTGTTCAGTGCTGCATAACAAACTGTCCAAATTTTAATGACTTAAAACAACAACTGATTTGTTATAGTTCATTATACTGTGGGTTAAAAAATTAGAGAGGATTGAGTAGAGTTGTCCCTCTGCAACACGTGTCAATAACTTGGCACATCAGTCATGGAGAACTCACAGTAATCTTCCCCATGTATCTTGTGCCTAGTTCGTGATACCTGGCTGAGCTGGGCTTTTTGTTCCCTTCACAGAATCTCACACTTCCCCGGTATTCCCACTAGAACATTAGTCATATGTGTCAGTTCCAGGTTCTCAGAGACCAAGAAATAATACTGCAATTAGACTTCATGGGTCAAAACAACATGGAATAGTTCACATTTAAAGAGGAGGAGACACGTCTTTTGGATGGAGGAATATCAAAGAATTTTTTTTTATTTCTAACTTATCACCGCCATCCTGTCAAAAAAAAGAGGAATTAGTTAGGTCATGACTATAAAAGAAGATAGGAATTGCTAAGGGAGCCCATAGACAAGTTTCCCAATAAGTATAGTAATTGTAAACAGGTGAGAGCTACAAGGTGGGCAGAAAGGGTATCTGATTTGTGTTATCTCTGTAATTAGTTAACTCATATCTATTTTCTGTTTGTTTTTTTTTTCAAGGTAGGGTCTCGCTCTAGCCCAGGCAGACCTCGAATTCACTACATAGTCTCAGGGTGGCCTTGAACTCATGGCAATCCTCCTACCTCTGCCTCCCAAGTACTGGGATTAAAGGCATGCACCACCACACCTGGCTTTGTTTTCACTTGTTGTGTGATACAAAGGAGATGCTGGAAAATCTAAACACTGAACTTCACAGGCTATATCATGGCTAGGATTGTAGATGTAATTTAGTCTCCCAGACATATTCCCTGAAGATTCTACTCTTTAGATACTTGCTCAGTCATGTTTATTTCTGCTGTATTCACAATACCTAGGAAACAAAGTCAGCCCAGATGTCCACCGATTGATGGATGGATAGTAAAATGTGTTACATATACACAATAGGATTCTACTTAATGTTAAGGAAGAATGGAATAATGAAATTTGCACATGGATGAAGTCATACTAAGCTAGGCTACACAAGCTCAGAGAGACAAATGCTTCCTAACATGGAGTAGTTTGATTTGTTTGTTAGTTATAGTTAGCATTAATCATATTGGCAAGGAAGCTAGAATGAGAGCTGAGGGAGGGGACGCAGGAAGAGATGAGAGGAGGGAAACTTATAAGTAAATGGACACAAAATTAGAGTGGGTGAAAGGGACTTGGGTGGGGTGTGAGATAAAGGAGTGGTAGGGTGAAATACACAAAACAAATGACAGCAAGAATCAGCACCATAGAAACCTTTCTCTTGGTTAACTAACTAAAAGATGTAACAGTTTTTCAATTTTACTTTATTTTATCTGATGTCAAAGGAGAGAGATACAGAGATAGACAGATAGAATATGTGCACCATCCACTGCAAATGGACTACAGATTCAGGGGCCATTTTGGGCATCTGGCTTTATAGGGGTGCTGGGGAATTGAACTCCAGGTGTTAGGTTCTGCAGGCAAGTGTCTTAACTGCTGACCCATCTCTCCAACCCCAAATGATTGAACTTTCAAAAAAAAACTTACTTATTTGATAGAGAAGAAGAGGGAAAGAGAAAGAGAGAGGGAGAGAGGGAGAGAATGGATGTGCCAGCGTCTAAAGCCACTGAAAACAAACTTCAGATGCATGCATTACCTGGTGCATTTAGCTTACATGGATCCTGAGGAATCTAACCTGGGTCCTTTGGCTTTGCAGACAGGCACCTTAACTGCTAAGCCATCCCTCCAGCCCAATCTGCAACTTTTTATAAGAGAGGATGTATCCTTTGGGTATAAGTATCCTGTAGATAGAGAAGAAAGCTTCATCCTGAAACCATAGGCTGGTAAATCCCAGTGCTGAACTCACTGCCACAGTGACTTATTTGTTGGTTAGGGAGGTCCATGAGGCCCCCTAAACAATGCAGGACTTATCCAAAGCACTTGATTAGCCCCATCTCTAAATGGTAAGACCCGTTTGCTGAAGACACCACAAGATGTGGTTGAAGGACACTGAGACATCAAGCTGGAACTGAGATGGAAACTAGCTGTAAGCTGGCTAGCCCTCATAGTGCTTGAAGGAGCAATACCCACTTTGGGGGATGCTGGTCCTGAGCAGTTCAACAGTGTGAACAGGCAAGGAATTCTGCAAGCTCCAAACAACCAGCCTGGCTGGAAGTACACACCTGTGCAAGAGTGGCTACAGGTACAGCTAACTGAAGAGACCTGCTCACTGGGTACTGAGAACTAAGTCAGACGTCTTTAGCTTGGAAGGTAGGGACGCTCCTAGAGGGACGCTCCCACTGGTATTTGTCTAAAAGGAAAGGGCACACATATCAAAAAGTACTTGAAGTGTCTATACTTATCCCCATTGATCCATGCTGCACCCATTTCTAATTAATGAATTTGCTTTATCATAGAGATGGTAGCAAATATCAGACAGAACTAATTCCCATCAGTAAAATCCAAGTGTCTGGGATGAGTCATCTCTGCCAGAACTGCCAGGGCCAAGTGAACATTACAAAGGAACCAAAAAAAAAAAAAAAAAACCCAACCAAGCAGGTGGGGCATGTTGGGACACACGTTTAATTCCAGTACTTGGAGAGAGAGGTTGGAGGAGTGCCATGAGTTCAAGACCACTCTGAGACTACCTAGTGATTTCCAGGTCAGCCTGGACTGAGAAAGACCCTACCTCAACCTCACCCCCCGCCAAAAAAATATACAAAGGAAGTGGCAGGTGAAATATAAGTGCTTCTCTCATGGCAGGTGTGAGCATCTCCTCCAGGGAGATGCTGGTGGACATTGAGGAGATTTATACTCATCAACGCTGAGGCTGATGAGAACTCACCACTAAGAGACATCACACGTGCTCTGAAGTCAGGGAACATTGTGGAAAGACTGGGACTGGGAGGAGTATCCTACGGCCTTGTTTCCCTCACAGAGTCTGGTGCAGTCGTGACCCCACAGTGAATACCTCGACTTCCCCTAGGAGGGTCCTCAGTGGAAAGGGAGTGGTGGAAAGGGAACATAAGAGGGTATCAGCTGAGGGGACATGATCAGTATGCAATGTGTTCACAGAATAACATTTTCAATTTACTTTTAAAAATATTTATTCATGTGTTTATTTACAAGAAGAGACAGACGGGAGAGGGAGATAGGGAAGGAGAGAGAGAGTGAGAAGGAGCATGCCAGGTCTTCTAGCCAATGCAAAGGAGCTGCAGCTGCATGCACCACTTTGTGCATCTGGGTTTATATGTGTTCTGGGAAATGAAACCCAGGTGGTTGAGCTTTGTAGGCAAGTGTCTTAGCCGCTGAGCCTTCTATCCAGCCCCAACACCCTCAAGGAAAAACAAGTGAAAACAACATCTTGTGCATGCTTGGAGCAGGGGTGAGTCTGTTGGGCAGGGTTTGGAGGCCTGGGCATAGAAGGGCCGCACATGCGCACAGCGTACTGCGTGCACTATGAGGTCACTATGAGGATGAGCGCACGCGGGAGGCTCCAGGCTCCGGGTGTGTCCGTCGCGGTGGAGACCGAGGCACCGCCCAGGGCAGGTCTGGCGCCCGAGGACCCGGGACCTGAGCCGCGCCGAGCAGGAGAAGGAGGCCGAGCAGTGGAACCGCGCGGTGTCTGCATCCAAGGCTCAGGAGACCTCAGACAGACGCACAGATGGACAGACGCTGGGACTCGGCGGACTCCTGGTTTCTCGCAGGTGAGCCCCGGGAGCCCTCCGCTCCTTCCCATCATCTCCGCGCAGCATCCGGGGCTAGGACCGGTCGGGCGGCAGCGTCCTGTCCGGGCAGACGGCCTTCAGGGCCCTCGGCAGCCTCGTCGGCGGCTCCTGCGGAGACCCGGGTTCCCGGCAGACCGGGAGTCAGCCCAGCCCAGGCCCGGCACTTCCTTGGCCAGCGTCCTGGGACGTGAGGACGGGGAGAGGCTTCCAGAAGCGCAGCGCAGGATGGATGTGAACGCCACTGGTGCGTCATCACTAGAGCTGATGATGTCCGTGCTGTGTCCTACAGAGCTTTACGTGTTTGCACTGTAACCGTGCAGTAACTAGCGCCGAGGTCAGTGTAGTGTCTCATGCAAGCAATTTAGCTAGTCGTAACCGTATCACGTAGATAATAGAATAATCGGATATGCTACACTTATTGGAAGAAGCTTGAGAAAAAAATGTGCTGTGTATTATCCCATAAGCACTTAATTTTAATAGAATTGCTCCTAGTAGTATAGACCCAGAAATTGGGACTTTTACATGGGCTGTTGGAAGTCATAGGTGTAGTCTGTATAGAAGTGTTCTAAATATAAATGCTTTCATTCAGGCCAGTCATATTAAGCTCTTTGGTAGAGTTTACTGTTGTATGTGTTTATATATCAATAGAAGTAGGTTTTGTTTTGTGTAACAATTAGAGTTACTAGAAGGTAAGGATGCAGTAAGTCTTAGATTTAAAAGTGAATTCCTCATTGAGAAATAAAAGGCAGGGTAGCAATGAGAGAAGCATTGAGTAACATGTAAGTCAATTACTTTATTTGCTGAGAATATCACAACTATAAATATTGTAGTAGAATGGGAGTGGGGCTAAAAACTTTTTTCTCTTGATCCATTTTCCTGACATGTGGTTTTGGTTTGAAGTGGGAATTAGTGGAAGAAGTCAAGAAGTTACCAGTTGTAAGAGAAATAACAAGGCGTCTGTAAAATGTGTGGGAAAAGATCAAGGAAGCTTAATCATGATCATTCCGGATTTCTAAAGTAACCTAGCTAGTTAACAGACTGTGTGGTATGGATGCATTACAGTGATGAGCTAGCACGTCATGTTAATGGAAGAAGTATGATAGTGAGAATAATATATTCTAACATTGCAGAAGATAATAAAGTCAATCCAACAGATGCTTCACATGTGGAAAATTTCTTAAACAATGGAAACCATAAGTGATAGGTGATATGAAAGATAAGAACATTTATCACCCTCATTAGGAAATTTTTATATCATTTCTTCTAAGCATGATAAAGTTGCTATGAAATTTGGTGAAAACATTAGAGCACCTAATAGTAATATAACAAATGCTAAGGGTGTAGTCATGTCATGTGTGTATTATAAACTGCTCATAATGTAATGAGTAAAAGCCCTTTGAATTTTTTGTTGGTATTTGAAGTTATTAATTTTTATTTAAAAAGTTATAACACATTAGTTACATTTATATTTTGAAAATTTTACACTAAAATTAAGGTAAAAGTTTTGTAATATATAAAACTCTTCTACAATTGGATCCAGCACTGATATATGTAACAAAAAATTTGTTAAAGTATGTATATGGCAAATAACTTATTTCTGAAAAAAGCTCATTAATTTATCTTAATGACTTTCTATGAGAAGTTAATTTGACTCCTTAAATATAAGTCAAAACATCAAAGATTTGATACACACTTATTACTGATTTTAACTATTTTTGTATAATTGCATAGGTACATTTTTATTACATTAATTTTATTTAGATTTTTTTCCATGTTGAATTACAATATACTCAGAAAAACATCAAAATTTAGCTTCATGTTAACCTTTTTTGTTTGTTTGTTTTAATTTTTTTCAAAGAAGGGTTTTACTCTCACCTGGGGTGACCTGGAATTCATTATGTACTCTCACGGTGGTCTTGAACTCACAGTGATCCTCCTCCTTCAACCTCCTGATTGCTGGAATTAAAGGCATGTGTCACCATGCCTGGCTCATGTTCAATTTTTATTGAATTCAAAAGCATGGTTAAAAGTTACGTTTGTTTCTCTTCTAGGTAAAACAAATGACCTGTCATCACTGGATTATAAAGTAACAAATCTGCTATAGAAATGCAAGGGGACATATGCTACTTTGTTATGAAATAAGGTAATATTTGTATGGTTTTGTTTTTCTCATAATTTTGAAAAATTTCCTGCTTCTACAAATCTGTTTTTGCCTAAAATCAAATGTTTGTAGATTACTTAGCTGAAAACAGAACAACATAGGCTTGTCAATACAAGCTAAATACTTTAATACTTTAAAAAGCATATGTAATAGTTTATCAAATAAAGAAATACTGTGTATTTAGTACCATACAAATTACATTATCAAAAGAGAATTTATCTATTTACCTTTTAAGTATTTAATACTAATAATTGACTACTTTTGAAATGGAAAATACATTGTAACCAGCAAAGAATTACTGCAGGATGTGATTATGAAAAATAACAACAACTAGATATGAAGCCAAAAAGTCTGCCTTAACAGTTTGTTTAAATCTAGGTAGTGATGATGTGTAGTCGATTAAATTTATAGGCTATATTATTTTGTTGTGTATGTTTTAAAATATAAAGCATTTTAATGTAGACTTACTCAGTGCATATTTTTATGTCCATAGTGAAAGCAGTCATTGAAAAGCTTAAATAATTTGATATTTCTGCATTGCATAAAATAGATTTCAATATGAGACTGTATTCAGGTGATGGGAGACAACTTCATATTACTTATCTGGCTTGAGCTATCAGCTTAATTTTTACTGGTTCACTTTTTATTAGTTATGCACCCAGTGTGTATACAGTAAAGTTGATACCATCGCTACCCTCCTCCCACCCTCCCCTCTGCAGGCACACTCTTGGGTGGGGAATATGGGTCATGCATTGTGGGTTAGCCATCAGGTATGGGTATGACACAATGTCTCTGTGCATGATGACCCAATGTGTGGCACTAACGTCCTTTCTACCCCCTCTTCTGCAAATGCTCCTAATCCACGTTGGGTTCATCTTAGTTCTGCTTCAGTGATGAGGTCTTGGGAGCCTCTGTGACTCTGGATATCTGGTTTGATAGGAGTTGAGTGTTCTCTGTGTCTATTTCCTTTACCCTTGTGCTGGTACCAGGCTTACTAAGAAAGCAGCACTCTTGCTCATTTCCCCAATTACTCTTAGTTTCAGTTGGGGCCCTGTGGAGGTGTGATGGGCTGGTTCTTTCCTTAGGATTGGTGGCCCTCTGAAAAAAGAGAAGAAAATTCCCCCACGGAGAATGAATATAACACCAGATAAATGATATAACCTTAGGTATTTTAGAGAGAATTTAATACGTGTAGGTCCTCTTGCAGCCCACTATTGGTGGGAGCATTATAATGGAGAGCAGGGTCATTTTTGGATATGGTTCTGACTTGTTTCCCAGATCCAGCTATGGGTTCCATCCCACTGAGAAATCAGTTAGCCAAATCAAGAGCAGTTGGTTTCCCACCATGGCTGTGCACCACTATTGCACTTGTGTGAGCCTCATATCATGTTGTTTCCTGCTAATAGCTTAGACTATGAGTTGCTTGAACAGATGTTGGTTGTTTTCCCCCAATCACTCATATAGCACCTTCTGGCACTAGACAAGCTAACAGTCTGGGGAATGACTCTCATCCAGATTCCAGCCAGGTCACTGTGTATTCCATAGTGACAGCATATATCTTCAGGAGCAGGGTCTTACCTCTAACCTCTGTTGGGTCATCAAGTACACTTGCAGAAATCTGTCTTCTTTTGGGAAACTTTGTAGGTCTCTCTGATCAACAGCTCACTGTTGATGTCAGCAACATGCTGGTACTAGGAGTTATGGGAGTGTGCCACAGAAAATAAGGAAGAAAAAGATAGGTAATATAAAAGTGAAAGAAAGAAGAGAAATAAGATGGAGATAGAGAGACAGAGAGAGAGAAAGAGAAGCAGAAAACGATTAAGGTTAGTCTTTTATATTGTAATTTTTTTTTTCACCGATTAGTTTTGTATTCGGCAAATACAGTCACTTTGGTACCATTATTAGGCTTATCCATTTCCCTGAGTCATGTTGGGTTCATTTTTGGTCTGCTTCAGTAATCAAGTGATGGGGTCCTCTGGGTCTCTGGCTCTCTGATTTGGTAGGAGTTGATTTTTCTCTGTGTTGATCTCCTTCACTCTTGTGCTGTTATCTGGTTCACCAGGAAAACAGCATCCTTGTTTGTTTGGCCAATTTTTCGTAGTTTCAGCCAGGGCCCTTTTGAGGTATGATGAGGTGGCTCTCTCCTTAGGATTTACATCTATCTGAAAAAGAGAAGCAGATTCTCCAATGGAGAGTAAGTTAGCACCAGGGCAAATGAGATAACCCTTACTTTTTTTTATAGAGAATTTAATATGTGTAGGCCCTCTTGTAGCCCATGATTGATGGTAGCTTGATAAGGGAGAGTGGGCTTGTTTGGATATAGTTCTGACTTGTTTCCCAGCTCCAGCTATGGGTCTCGTACCACTTAGAGGATCAGTTAGCCAAATCAAGGCACTTGGTTCCCCACCATGGCTGTGTGCCACTGTTGCACTTGTGTGGCCATCACAACAGGTTATTTGCTACTAAGTAGGTTAGATGCTTGAACAAATATTGGTCATTTTCCCTCAGTCGCCCATGTAGCACCTTCTGGCACTAGACACACTGACTGTCTGGGGACTGACTCAGCTTCCAGCCATGCCATTCCATTTTATGTGATAACCACACACAGTGTCTTCAGCAGTAGGGTCTTACCACTAACCTTTGGTGGGTCATCAAGCACTCAGACAGAAATCTGTCTTTCTTTTAGGAAAGCTTGCAGGTCTCTCTGATCAAAAGCTCATTGTGGATGATAGACCCATTCTGGTACTGGGAGTTGCAGGTCAGTGCCCACTAAGAAAAGGAAGAAAAAGATAACTAATATACAAGAATTATAGAGAAGAGAGAGAGACAGAAAGAGAGAGGGGGGTAGAGGGAAGATGTAGGAGATTAAGGTTGGTCTTCATCATACACTCTCCAGAGTCTTGTGGCTCAGTTGTTCCCTCTAAGGGCCTGGTGAAGGTTCAGCCATTTGGTGCCTTCTAGGGAGTAGAATTTTATGGTACCATTGCCATTTGGGTCTATCTTTCTGTTTCCCACCCCTCACCTCACTCCCCATTCATCCTATCTAGTCCATGAGATGCTTGCAGGGTATGTAAAGCCTCTTGGGTAGATTAAAGTTAGGTGGTGTAGATGAATGAGACTATGTGGTGATTGTTTTCCAATGATTGGGGAAGTTATTGAGAATGATCTGTTCCAGGCTCAACCATTTTTCTTCAAATTTCTTGGTGTCATTTTTTTTTTTCTTATTGCTCTATAGACTTCCATTAGTAGATATACCACATCTTAGTTATCCATTCTTCTAGTGATGGACAACTGGGTTGATTCCAGCTCTTAGCTATTACAAATTGGGCCGCTACAAACATGGCTAAGCAAATCTCTCTGGCCTATGGGTTGAAGGTTTTAGGGTAGATGCCCGAAAAGGAAATAACTGGATCTGTTGGTGTCTCTACAGTCAGCTTTTTCAGGAGTCTCCATATTGCTTTCCAAAGTGGTTGTTCCATCTTACATTCCATCCAACAGTGGATGAGTGTTCCTATTCTCCATATCCTCACCTGCATTTATTTTCGTTTGATTTTTTGATGTTTGCTATCCTTATTGGGGTAAGGTGGAATCTCATAGTTGTTTTAATTTGCATTTCTCTGATGATTAGGGATGATGAACATTTTCTTATGTGTTTGTTTGCCAATTGTAGTTCTTCCTCTGTGAACTGCCTATTCAGCTCCTTGCCCCATTTTGTGAGTGGGGTGTTTGACTTTTTCTGTTTCAATTTTTGAGTTCTTTGTAGATTCTAGAGATTAGGCCTCTGTCAGTTGGATAACCCGCAAATATTTTCTCCCATTCTATTGGCAATCTACTGGCTTTGCTTATTGTATGCTTCCCTGTAAAGAAACTCTTCAGCTTCATGTGATCCCATTGGTTGAGTGACTGTTTAAGATCGTGAGCTACCGGGTTCCGGGTCCTCAATTCTATTCCATTGGTCTATCCTCCTGTTTTTATGCCAGTACCATGCTGGGTTTTTTTTTTTTTTTTTTTTTTTTTTTTACTATGGCTTTGTAATATAGCTTTAGATCAGGTATGGTGATGCCTCCAGAGGTATTTCTTTTGCTGAGGATATGTTTGGATATGTGAGGCCTTCCACCTTTCCATATGAAATTTGAGATCTTTTTTTTCTATCTAGGTGAAGAACACTATAGGGATTTTAATTGGAATTACAATAAATCTATATATTGCCTTTGGTAGGAATGCATTTTCACAATGTTAATTCTGCCAATCCAGGAGTATGGGAGGCGTTTCCATTTTCTCAAATCCTTCTCAATTTCTTTTTTGAGTGTTTTTATTTTTTCCTTGTATAGATCTTTCACTTCCTTGGTTAACGTTATTCCAAGGTATTTTATTTTAGTTGTTGCTATTGAAAACTGGGACCATGTCCCTTATTTATTTCTCTGTATCTTTGTCATTTGCATATAGAATGGCTACTGAGTTTTGTGCATTTATTTTGTCTCCTGCTACTTTGCTATAGGAGTTAGTCACCTTCAGCAGTTTTGGGATGGATGCTCTCGGGTCTCTTACATATACAAACATGTCATCGGCGAAAAGAGCTAACTTTACTTCTTCCTTTCCAATTTGTATACCTTTTATTTCCTTCTCCTGTCTTATTGCTTGAACTAGGACTTCCAGTACTATATTGAAAAGCAAAGGTGAGAGAGGTCAACACTGTCTTGTTCCTGACCTTAACTGGAATTCCTCCAGTCTCTCTCCATTAAGTATTATTTGGGCCTTAGGAGCTTTGTATATTGCCTTTATTATGTTAAGATATGAACCACCCATGCCAATTCTCTCTAATGTTTTGATCATCAAGTGATGTTGTATTTGTCAAATGCCTTTTATGCATCAATCAAAATGATCATGTGGTTTTTATGTTTAACCTTGTTTATGTGGTGTATTACATTGACAGATTTCCATATGATGAACCACCCCTGTGTTCCTGGGAAGAATCCCACTTGGTCAAGGTGGATAATACTTTTGATGTATTATTGGATTCAGTTTGCGAGGGTATTGTTCAGGATCTTTGTATCTAAGTTCATCAGGACAATAGGCCAGTAGTTTTCTTTTCTTGTGGCATCTCGGCCTGGATTTTGAATTAGGGTGATACTAGCTTCATAAAAGGAGTTGGGTAACCTTCCCTGTTCTCCAATTCTGTGGCGCAGTTTGAGGAAGATTGGTTTGATTTCTTCCACGAAGGTTTGATAGAATTCAGCTGAGAAGCCATTGGTTCCTGGACTCTTCTTTTGTGGGTGGGGTGTATTATTTTTTCAATCTCCATGGCTGTGATAGGTTTATTGAGGTGATTAATCTGCTCTGAGTTTAGCTTTGATAGATGGTATGCATCCAGGAATTTATCCATCTCATCCACCTTATCCAGTTTTGTGGAGTAGAGGTTTTTGAAATAAGTCCTTATGATTCTTCCAATTTAACTTATGACTGTTGTGATCTCTCATTTTTCCTTTTGAATTTTGTTAAGTTGAAGCTTTTCGATTTTTTGCTTGATCAAATTGGCCATGGGTTTGTCAATCTTGTTTATTTTTTCAAAGAACCATCTCTTTGTTTTGTAAATTGTCTTAATTATTTCCTTGGTTTCCAACTCATTAATTTGTGCTCTGATTTTAATTATTTCTTTCCTTATGGAGATCTTTGGGTTTGATATTTCTTGTTTTTCCAGTGCCTTTAGGTAAATGGTTAGGTTATTGATTTGGAATCTCTGTCTTTTTAATGAAGTCATTGAGTGCTATGATTTTTGCCTGAGGACCACCTTCATTTTGTCCCATAATTTTTGGTACGCTGTGTTCTCTTCATCATTCAATTGTAGAAATTTTGCAATTTCATTTTTTATTCCATCCACTATCCACTTATTGTTTCAAAGTGTGCTGTTCATTTTCCAGGTGCTGTTGGGATTCTTGGTGGGTCTTTTGTTGTTGATTTCCAGCAATATAGTATTGTGATCTGATATCATGCAGGGAATTATATCCTAAATATGTGGAGGCAGTCTTTGTGACCCAGTATATGGTCTATTTTAGAGAATGTTCCATGGTCTGCTGAGAAGAATGTGTAGTCCGTGGACTTGGGATGGAAAGTTCTGTAGATGTCCATTAGGTCTAAGTGATCTATGGTTTTGTTGAGCTCTCTTATTTCCCTGTTGAGCTTCTGTTTGGATGATCTGTCTATTACTGATAATGGTATATTGAAGTCCCTAGCTATGATGGTGCTGGTGGTTATTTCTGTTTTGTTGTCAAGTAGGTTTTGCTTTATGAACTGTGGTGACCCTGTGTTTGGTGCATACAGATTTATGATTGTAATATCTTCTTGATATATTCGTCCCTTAACAAGTACGAAGTTGCCTCCTTTGTCTTTTTTGATTATTTTTGGTTTGAAGTCTATTTTATCTGATATTAATATAGGTATGTCTGCTTGTTTCTTATTCCTGTTTGCTTGTAATATTGTTTTCCACCCTTTCACCCTGTCCTTAGTGGTGAGGTGGGTTTCTTGAAGACTACAGATTGATAGGTCTGATCTTTTGATCCATCATTTTAGCTTGATGGGTGAATTAAGGTGATTAATATTTAGGGTAAGGAGTGTGAGATTTGGTTTGTTCCCTGCCATATTGTGATGGCATATGTGGGTTGGAGTTTCCATGGACTTTGAAGTTTTTGTGCCTACTATGAGTTTGGTTATTATGATCTGCTTCTTGTAGGCATTTGAGATTGATTATTGGTTTCTTCTCTGTGGAGAGTTTCCTGAAATATGCTCTATAGGTTTGGTTTTGTGTTCATATAATTGTAAACCTGAGTTTTATAATAGAATGTTTTTCTTTCACCATCTATAATGAGGTATAATTTTTCTGGGTAGATTAGTTTGGGTTGGAAGCCATAGGTTCTTAGACTTTGCATTGTTTCATTCCAGGCCCTTCTAGCTTTCACGGTTTCCATTGAGAATTCTGAAGTAATTCTGATGGGGCTACCTTTTAAAGTGGTGTGTTGTGTTTTCCTTGTTGCTTTTAGGATTTTCTCTTTGGTGTCAATGTTTAGAGTCTTAATGATAATATGTCTTGGAGAGTTTCTCCTTTAGTCCAGAATGTTTGGCATTCCGTTGGCTTCTTGTATCTTGATGGGCATTTCTTTTAAGAGACTGGGGAAGTTTTCTTCAATTATTTTCTTAAATAAGTTCTCCATGACTTTGGTCTGAATTTCTTCTTCTGATATTCCAATGATCCTGACATTAGAACATTTAAGTGTATCCTGCAATTCCCTCATGTTCTGTTCACAGAAACTTTTGAACCTATTGAAATTTTTGAAGTCTTGAACTGCTTCTTCCATCTTGTCTTCCAGATGAGAGTTTCTATCCTCCACATAGCTGACTGTATTCTTGAGAGCCTCTTGAGAGTTTTGGACTTGTTCAAGTGCATTTTCTACTACTTTCTATGTATAATTTCCATCCCTATGTCAAGCGCTCCCTTTTCACATCATTTTCTGATTTTCTTAATGATTCCTAGAATTCATCCTTGTATTTCTTTTTGTCTTCATTTAGCATGGCCAACTGATTTTTGCGATCTTTTTTTTTTCACTCTCCCTCACATCTCTTAGCTCTCTTTGAGCTCCTTCAATTTTCTTATCTATTAGTTCCAGTTTCGTGATGGCAGCATCCACATGACTATCGGTCCTTTGTTGCTTCTAGGGCAAGGTTGCATTGCTCACAGCTTCATTTTGGTGTTCAGATCCTAATGACTGTTCTATGTTTTGATTAGAGATGTTCATTGTAGGGCTGCGTACTCTAACTGGATTTTCTTGCGTTTGATTTTTCATGTTATTTCTTTTGCACTGTGGTCTGCCCATCACAGTGTATGGGTACTTATGTGGATGGATCAGCCTGGGCGCAAGCACAATGGGAATCTTAGGCAGCCTGAGACAGTTGCTAAGCAGCCTAAGCTTTGGCTCTCACTTCCCAAAGCCACCTGATCTACTGCATGGCCGGCGTGCCAAAGTTGCCCGATCTCTCAAGTGTTTATGCACCAAAGCTGCCTGTGTTCAAGATAGGAAGAACACTGAGGCACCAAGCACTGAAGCAGCCCAAACTCAGGAGTGGGGATAGTGGGACCCAGGAGCAGTCTGCCCTCTCCCCCCACAGGACAATGGTGGACGGATGACATTTCAGATTGGTAGGGGATGGCACCTGAGCTGGTGCAAGCAACAGACACAGTCTGAGCTTTTGTGGCAGTTGCTGTCGGCCTAGACACACTGAAGGTGCAGTGGCAGGAGCAGTAAGTGCGTGAGTGGGCAGAGCTGTTTAAGCTTCCACAAGCAGGGATTAATCAGCAAGCGGGGCACTGCCGTGGATACAACAGCTACTTGGGGGCAGGGGTGGGCTACCGACCCATGAAGGAATCAACGATTTCCTATTTATGCCTGGACCCACTGAACCTCCAGTGGCCAGAGCAGTAAGTGGGCGAGTGGGAGGAGCAGTCTAAGCTTCCACAAGCAGGGATCGATTGGCAAGTGGATACGACGACTACTTGGGGAAGAGGTGGGCTACCCGCCCACGAAGGAATCAGTGATTCACTGTTTATGCCTGGACCCGCTGAACCTTCAGCATCAAGAGCAGTAAGTGGGCGAGTGGGAGGAGAAGTCTAAGCTTCCACATGCAGGGATCGATTGGTGGGCGGTGGTGTCATGGATATGGCGGCTACTTGGGGGGATGGGTGGACCACCTGACCACAAGGGAATCAGCGATTCCCAGTGTTTCCCCCTTCTGTGCCCTTCCACTGGCAATCTGTTGGAGGTTGCTCTCCACTAAAAGTCCCAGTGAACTCTTAATGTGTCACCCTTCTTTCCCCGGGATCTGCAGTGTGGTTACGCACTCACCATCTTGGCTGGAGGACCTTTAAGGTTAGTGTTCATCATATCCTCTCCAGGGTATTGTGATTCAGGTGTTCATTCTAAGGACCTTATGAACGTTCAAACACTTAGTCTGTCTCACAGGATGTAGAATTGTATGTTACCCCTGCCATTTGGATCCAGGTTTGTGTCTCCCACCGCCACTCTTACCCTCCCTTCCCACTCCACCATCCTATTGTCCAGCCATCGAGATGTTTATTAGGGATGTCCGCATCTCAGGTAGATTCAGGTTAGGAACTGCAGATGAGACTATGTTACAATTATGTTGCTGTGACTGGATGGGTTCACAGAGATTGATCTGTACCAGGTTCGGACATTTTTGTTCTAATTTCATTGTGTCATTTCATTTTTCCTTACTACTGTGTAGAATTCCATCATGTAGATATACCCCATATAGGTTATCCACTCGTCTAGTGATGCACATCTGGGTTGATTTTAGCTCTTAGCTATTGTGAATTGAGCAGCTATAAACATGGTTGAGCAAATCTCTCTGAACTGAGGCATGGAGCATTTAGGACAAATGCACAGTAAAGGAATAACTGGGTCTGTTGGCATTTCTATAGCCATTTATTCTTTTTTTTAATTTTAGGAGTCACTGTATTGCTTTTCAAAGTGATTGGAGCATCTTACATTCCCAACAACTGTGGATGAGGGTTACTATTTCTGCACATCCTTGCCAGCATTTGTTTTCATCTTATTTTTAATGTTTGCTATCCTTACTGGGGTAAGGTAGAATCTCGTAGTTGTTTTAATTTGCATTTCCCTAATGGTTAGGGATGACTAGCATTTTCTGAAGTGTGTGCTTGCCATTTGTATGTCTTCCTTTGAGAGCTTCTTGTCCAGTTCTTTGCCCCTTTTTGTGAGTGGGTTTATTTTTTTTTAATTTTTTATGTTTTTGAATATTTTGTAGATTCTAGAAATTAGGCCTCTGTCAGTTGGATAACCAGAAAAATTTTTCTCCTATTATGTGGGTAATCTGTTGGCTCTGATTGTTGTATATTTGTCTATGAAGAAACTTTGCAGCTTCGTGAGATCCCAATGGTTGAGTGGTTGTTTAAGATCCTGAGCGACTGGAGTTTTATTCAGGAAGTCTTTTCCCATTCCTGTATCATGGAAAGTTCCTCCTATTTTTTCTTCCAGTAGTAACTGGGTTTCCATTCTTATATTGAGGTATTTTATCCATTTGTACTCAATTTTCTTCATGGAAAGATGTGTGGATCAAGTGTCAAATTCCTACATCCAGTTTGTGCAGTGCCATTTGTTCATGATGATGTCTTTTTTTCCATCCTATATTGTTAGGACCTTTGTCAAATATCAAGTAGCTGTAGTTACTTGACCCAAAGTCTGGGCCCTTGATTCTTTCCCATTGGTCTATACTCCTGTTTTTAGGCTAGCACTATGCTATTTTTATTACTGTGTCTTTGTAATATAGCTTTAGATCAGGTATGGTGATGCCTCCAGAGGTGTTTCTTCTGCTGATGATATGCTTGGATATTGAAGGCTTTCTGCCTTACCATCTGAATTGTGAGATCATTTTATATTTTTAAAAAATCATTTATATATTTAATACAGAGAAAGAGATAGAATGGGCACACCAGGGCTGCTAGCCTCTGCATATGAACTCCAGACACATTTGCCACTTTATGCATCTGGCTTACATGGGTCCTGGGGAATCGAACCCAGGTCCTTAGACTTTGCAGGCAAATGGTGTAACTGCTAAGACATTTCCCCAGTCCCCTGAGATAATTTTTTCTCTCTCTGTAAAAAAAAAACAATAGGGTTAAGTAGATGGCTTGATAGGTAACAGGCTTGCCACTTGACCTTGAGGACCTGAGTTTGGATCCCTAGTATCCACATAGAAGCCAAGCACATTGGTGTGCACAAGTAATCCCAGCAAGACAGATCCCTAAGGCTTTCATTGGCTTCTTTTGCTGAGTTGGTGAGCTGTAGATTCAGAGAGAGACCCTGCCTCAAAGAAACAGGGAAGTTGGTCTGGAGAGACAGTTTAGCAGTTAAGAGGCACTTGGCAGAAAAGTCAAAGGACCTGGGTTTGACTCCCTAGTACCCACATAAACCATGATGCAAAAGATGGCACGTGCATCTGGAGTTCATTTGCAGTGACTAGAGGCCCTGGTGCAACTATTCTGTCTCTGTCAAATAAATAAATTAAATTAAATATTTAAAAAGGAAAAGGAGCCAGGAATGGTGTTGCATGCCTTAATCCAAGCACTCAGGAGGCAGAGGTAGAATGATCACCATGAGTTTGAGGCCACCCTGAGACTACAAAATGAATTTCAGTTAGCCTGAGCTAGAGTGAAACCCTACTTCAAAAAACCAAAAACAACAAGAAAGGGAAGGCACTCAACATTCACTCTGGTCCCCCACCACATACATACACATAATACATGAACATTTGCACATGCACATGAACACATATACATATCCATACCCCCACATGTTCACACACACAAAGGATGTAGTCTAATCAGAAACACATGGATGTATTGTTTCTGTATCTTGGAAGTTGTTAAAACAAACACTGGTAATTGTAGCCTAAGATTGTCTATCTCTGCAACCACAGAAAGTGGCAACATGGATAATGATTGAGCAGTACATCGAGGCCCAGGTTTCTCAGTGTTAGTACTATGGAAATTTGGAGGTGGATTATTAATTCTCCTTTGTGCGCATTTTGGAATGTTTGCATTGCTGAACGTTAATATACACAACTGCCTTCCTACTGGGACTCCTCAAAATGCCTTCAGGCTGATGTTCCTTGTAAGGCAAAGTTCCTCATGCTTGGTTACCACAGGCTAGAAAAAGCTGTTCACAGTAAATGATGGAAATATTAAAGTAAGGATGTCCACTATAGTACAATTGGCAGTGGAGGTCCCTACCACACTGTTTTATCAAGAATCAACCTCTACATTAGAGGTTACTTACCAGGATCAAGGTATCCAGTGATATATACAAAATCCACTTTTTTTTTCATAAAGTTGCATGTGCAAGTATGTGTTTTATGCATATATGTGTGTGCACACATGTATACAGGTGCCAATACACGTGTGTGTGTGTGGAGAGCAAGAGTTGAACTTCAGTGTCTTGCTTGATTGTCACACATGGTTTCTGACTTGAACCCAGTGCTCACTGATGCTGCTAGTTCTGTTAGCCAGCTGGCCCTGGGGATTCTCCTATATCCTTATCCCCAGTGTTGGGATTACAGGCATATTTACATAGGAGATCTGGAGCTCAACTCAAGTCCTCACACTTGCATGGTCAGCACTGTGTCCCTCGAGCCATCTCCCTGGCCCCAGTCCACTCAAAAAAAAAAAAACTTTATTTATTTATTTATCTTCAAGAATAGAGAGATAGAGAGACAGAGAGAAAACTGCAGATACATGTGCCACATTGTGCACCTGGCATATGTGGATACTGGGGAATTTAACCTGTGTCCTTAGGCTTTGCAAGCAAGCACTTTAACTGCTGAGCCATCTCTCCAGCCCTGCACTCATTTTTACCATGAACTATTGGCTAGGAGAAAATAGGTCTCCAGCCTGTGGTAGAGGAGAGGATAGCACAAAGGTCTTGGTATTAGAAACCTCTCTACTCACTGGATGTGACAACCAAAACTATTTTCAGGCATCACCAAGAGTCCCAAAAGGAAGAAGGGGGGTGGTGACAGAGCATATGATCTGTTGAACACTAGTGGGTTAAACTTGTGTGTGATATGTAGTCACATTTCCCTTTAGTGCTAATGAATATTTTATAGAAATCAATTTCTCCTATTTCAATTAGTTTGGTTATCTGGCCTTTTCTGCCTTGTGACATGGACTTTTTTTTATAAAGTTCATGTCACAAAATTGTAAATGCATTTGAAAGTAGTGTGTCTGAACAGAATGAAGAAAGTAACAGAAATGCTCCACTCCAACAGAGCCAACTAAGGAAGTAATGTTCCCAGTTCAGGTAATGTGAGACAAGGAACTCTATACTGTAACTATGAAGCATGGGGACTAGGCAACATGTCAAGCTGGCAGCAGAGCATGGTGTCATCCATGGGGTAGTGGTTTTGTAGGCATATGAAATGCAAGTTATGGAACCATAAAGGTTTACCTCAAGGTTCTGGGGGAGAGCCAAATGTGGTAGGACAATGATTAGCAGGGTCAGATATCCTGTATGGCCTTCCTAAGCAAGGTGTACATAAAGCTGTGAAGGTGAAACCTGGGTAATAATGAAAAATCCCTGCCCCTAGGATGTTAGTGATGTCAGGAATATTGCTCAAGGAAACTTCAGACACAAATGGAGCTGGCCCAAAAGAGAACTTATTATACCGTAGGCAGCAGGATGGGGCTGCCCGAGCTGGCTTGAGCTCACATGACACCATCAGATGCTGAGTATCATGTAACAGAAATGTTTTCCCTGCTTGTGTCAGGGCTGCCCAGGTCGGATCTTTTCTTGCTCTCTCTCTCTCTCTCTCTCTCTCTCTCTCTCTCTCTCTCTCATGGAATGGGAATGTTTATGTGGTGTATATAACTTAAAAATAAATTTATAGGGATTCATGGTTAAAATTAGCCTTGATTCTGGAAGAAACTTTGGGATTTTGAACAGTGCTGGGATTATTAAAATCATGGGAAATCTGGAAGAAGGATTGAATGTGTTTGCATTATGAGATGGCCATGAGTCTATGGGAGGCAGTGGTGGGATGCTCAGCTTTCAGTATGAAATATCTCCCCACAGTCTCTTGTGTTTATACATTTGAAACTGATGATCACTATAAGCTGTTGCTGTCTTGGAGGGAGCTTTATAATGGAGAGGGGGGTCATTTTTGGATATGGTTCTGACTTTTTTCCCAGCTACAGCTATAGGTTCCATCCCACTAAACAGATCAGTTTGCCAAATCAAGAACAGTTGGTTTCGCACCATGGTTGTGCACCACTATTGCGCTTGTGTGAGCCTCACATCAGGTTGTTTCCTGCTGAATAGCTTAGACCACGAGTTGCTTGAACAGATGTCCATCATTTCTCCCAGTCACTCATATAGCACTTTCTGGCCCTAGGCAAGCTAACTGTCTGGGGACTGACTCTCTTCCAGATTCCAGCAAGGTCACTGCATGTTCTGTAGCAACAGCATATGTCTTCAGCAGTAGGATCTTACCACTAACCTTTGGTGGGTCATCAATTACTCTGGCAGTAATCTGTCATCTTTTGGGAAACCTTGAAGGTCTCTCTGATCAACAGCTCATTGTGGATGTTAGCCACATGCTGGTACTGAGGGATACAGGGCAGTGCCAAAGAAAATAAGGAAGAAAAAAGATAGGTAATATAAAAATGATAGCGAAAAGTAAAAGAGAGGGAGATAGATATAAACAGGAAAATATTAAAGTTAGGCTTCATTATACCCTCTCCATGGCCTTGTGATTCAGGTGTTCCCTCTAAGGATCTGATGAAGGTTCAACCATTTAGTCTGTCTTTCAGGGTGTAGAATTGTATGTTGCCATTGCCGTTTGGACCCAGGTTTGTGTCTCCCACCTCCACTCTTACCCTCCCTTCCCACTCCACCATCCTATTGTCCAGTCATCGAGATGCTTATTAGGGATGTCCGCATGTCAGGTAGATTCAGGTTAGGAGCCACAGATGAGACTATGCTATGCACAGTTATATTTCTTTGATTGGTGTGGTCACAGAGAATGATCTGTACCAGGTTCAACCATTTTTCTTCAAATTTCATTGTGTCAGTTTTCCTTACTACTGTGTAGAATTACATCATATAGATTCCCCACATCTAGGTTATCCATTCATCTGATGATGGACAGCTGGGTTGATTCCAGTGCTTGGCTATTATAGATTGAGCAGCTATAAATATGGTTGAGGAAATCTCTCTGATCTGAGGCCTGGGGAATTTTGGATAAATTCTCAGTAAAGGAATAACTGGGTCTGTTGGCAACTCTAGTCAACTTTTTAATGAGTCTCTGTATTGCTTTCCAAAGTGGTTGTACCATCTTACGTTCCCACCAACAGTGGATGAGGGTTCCTATTTCTCCACATCCTTGCCTGCATTTGTTTTCATTTTATTTTTTGGTGTTTTCTATCTTTACTGGGTGTTATGAGCATGTAAGGACCAGCATATGGTCCAGGGACAGTTTAGATAAATAAGTTTTTTTTCTTTGTGTGTGAGAGTAAAAATGCAAAGTCAAACTTTGTAAGCAAAAACTAAGAGTAAGCTGAGTACAATGACATAGTAAGAGATTAGCAGAAGGTGTGTGTGGAACCCTAGATAAGTAGTGGAAAATACAAAAACCCCAGCTGCTCAGCAGCCGTTGTCCCAGTCCTCCTGACACTATGACTGACTGAACGGCTGCTCAGCAGTCCGGACTGAGACCTCCGCAAGACGCATCACCGATCTGAATTCATCTGCCCGACACGCTGTCCAAACGACCGAGACTCGCCTTGAAACACCGCGAACCGAGAGAAAAGTCGGAGCACGGACCCGCGCCACCAGGTTGTAAAGCGTCAGAAATCTTGCAGACTGAGTCTCGCGTTGCGACCGAGTCTCGCGTTACTGCATCCCAAGTCTCATGTTATCAGGTTGTATACATGTTAGACTCGTTAGAAATATTCTTGTGTTAGTAGTGATAATATAGTTTGGTTATATATTATATTAGCTATAATATTAGTTGTGATAGTTTGGACTTGCTTGTGTGTGACTTTCATCCCAGTAAACTCCTTTGCGAGTACACCAGTGTCTGAGTATTATTGACCTTCGTGGGCGGAATCCTCTCAACCAATCATCTTTGAGAGTGCTCGTGACAACTGGGGTAAGGTGGAATCTCATAGTTGTTTTAATTTGCATTTCCCTGATGATTGGGGATGATTAGCCTTTTCTTAAGTGTGTGTTTGTCATTTGTATTTCTTCCTTTGAAAACTGCTTGTCCAGTTCATTGCCCCATTTTGTGAGTAGGATGTTTGACTTTTTAATTTTTTTTATGTTTTTGAATTCTTATTATATTCTAGATATTAGGCCTCTGTATGTTGGATAATCAGCAAAAAATTCCTTCCATTTTGTGCATAATCAGTTGGCTGTGCTTATTGTATGTTTGTTTATTAAGAAACTTTTCAGCTTCATGAGATCCTAATGGTAGAGTGATCGTTTAAGGTCCTGAGCTACTGTGTAAGTATTTTCCCATTCCTATATCATGGAAAGATCCTCTTAGTTTTTCTTCCAGTAGTAGATGCATTTCCAGTCTTATATTGAGGTCTTTGATCCATCTAGACTCAATTTTTGTGCACAGCAAGATGTGTGGATCAAGTTTCAAGTTACTACATCCAGTTTGTACAGCACCATTTGTTCAATATGATGTCTTATTTTTTTTCATCCTATTGTTAGGGCCTTTGTCAAATATCAACTAGCTGTAGTCACTTGACCCAAAGTCTGGGCCCTCAATTCTGTTCCATTGGTCTATACTCCTGTTTTTATGCCAATACCATGCTGTTTTTATTACTATGTCTTTGTAATACAGCTTTAGATCAGTGTGGTGGTTTGATACAGGTGTCCCCCATAAATTTAGGTGTTCTGAATGCTAGGTTCCCAGCTGATGGAGATTTGGGAATTAATGCCTCCTGGAGGGAGTGTATTGTTGGGGGCAGGGTTATAGGTGTTATAGCCAGTTTCCCCTTGCCAGAGTTTGGCACACCCTCCTGTTGCTGTGGTCCACCTTATGTTGGCCATGGGGTGATGTCCACCCTCTGCTCATAACATCGTTTTCCCCTGCCATCGGGGAGCTTCCCCTCGAGCCTGTAAGCCAAAATAATTCTCTTTTTCCCAGAAACTGCTCTTGGTTGGGTGATTTCTACCAGCAATGTGAACTGGACTGCAACAATCAGGTATAGTGATGCCTCCAGATGTCTTTCTTCTGCTGAGGATATTCTCGGATATGTGCCTTCCCATATGAATTTTGAGATCATTTTTTTTCTTTTTAAAAATATTTCATTTATATATTTGGTAGACAGAAAGAGACAGATAGAGAAAAAGACAGAATGGGCACACAAGGGCTTCTAGCCTCTGCATATGAACTCCAGACACATTTTCCGTTTGTGCATTTGACTTACATGGGTCCAGGGGAATCAAACCCAGGTCCTTAGGCTTTAGCAGGCAAATGCCATAACTGCTTAACCATTTCCTCATTCCCCTGAGATAACTTTTTCTATCTCTGTAAAGAACAATATTGGGTTAAGAAGATGGCTTGGTAGGTAACAGGCTTTCCACTTGACCATGAGGACCGGAGTTTGGATCCCTAGTATCCACATAGAAGCCCGGCACATTGGTGTATGTCAGTAATCTCAGTAAAAGAGAATCACAGAAGACAGATCACTAAGGCTTTCAATGACTTCTCTCACTGAGTTGGTGAGAGCTGTAGGTTCAGAGAGAGAGCCTTCCTCAAAGAAACAGGGAAAGTGGGCTGGAGAGAAGGTTTAGCAGTTAAGATACTTGCCAGCAGGGCCAAAGGACCTGGGTTTTATTCCCCAGTACCCACATACAAAACATGATGCACAAGATGGCACATACATCATTTCCAGTGACTGGATGCCCTGGTGTACCCATTTTCTCTCTCTCAAATAAATAAAAATATAAAATATTAAAATAGGAAAAGTAGCCGGGCATGATGGTGCGTGTCTTAATCCCAGCATGTGGGAGGCAGAGGTAGAAAGGTCACCATGACTTTGAGGCCACCCTGAGACTACATAGTGAATTTTAGGTCAGCCCAAGATAGAGTGAAACCCTACGTCAACAAAAAGGTGGGGGGAGGCACTCAATATTCACTCTGGTCCCCCACCACATACATACACACAATGCATGAACATCTGCACACTCACACACTCACACACACACACACACACACACACACACACACACACACACATATATATATATATATATATATACACACACACACATACATACATATACATATACACATATACATCCATACCCCACATGTGCTCAGCAAACACACAGAGGATCTAATCTAATCAGAAACACATGCATGTATTCTTTCTGTGTCTTGGAAGTTGTCACAGCAAACACTAGTAATTGTAGTATGGAGAGCCCCTCGGGCCAAGCCCTAAAGATGGCGTCTGGTGGAAGTTCTATGCTTGGGACAAGCAAGTCCATATTTGGAGGAGCTTGCCTTTACCGTTGCTCATTGGCTTTTGATGTTATTATATTTAACTTTAATTGTAACACTCAATAGGCTGGGTTTTTGTCACTTTATAGAACACAACCGGATGCAATTTTAAAAAGGTCATAAGAGGATGTTTAGGATAATGATTATCTATTTTTCCATCAAAGCAACAACTTAAAATGGCCCAAGCATCTATAGTTGCAGTTAAGACTGTGACTTGATAACTGTTATAAGGCACAGTAAGAGTCTGTGGCATGAACCCAAAATGTTGTAGACATTGGTGGAGTCCTTCAATAGCAAGAACAGCCACAGCCGTGGGGATATGTTTCACTGTTTTTCCAGGAGAGCTTTTAGGATGTACCCACAACAGAGGACCTTGCTGCCATAATACACCTGTGGGCTGTTCTACTGTTTGCAAGATGCAAAGATCTACAGGTGTTTCTTCTATTACTCTATGTAATTGGGCAGTAGAAATCTTTTTATTAACAACATTAATAGCTTTTTTGGGCATCTTCTGTCAGGATTTTAGGTGAATTTAAAGCTGTATCTCCCTCTAATATTTTGAATAGTGGCTTTAAGACATAATTAGGGATTTTTAAATATGGACGAATCCAATTTATATCTCCCAACAGTTTTTGAAAATCATTGAGGGTATGTAAATTATTTAATCGTAAACTAACTTTCTGTGGCCAAACCATGTTAGGTGAAACCTTTGCCCCTAAGTAAGAAACGATTGATTCATGTTGTACCTTTTTGGGGGCTATATAAAGACCCCAACCTTTTAATTTATTTACTAGATTACTATAGGCTTCTTTTAAATAAAGTTTTTCTTTGGCAGCAAGTAATATGTCATCCAAGTAATGGATGCATTTTAAGCCTTTAAATTTTTCTCTTATAGGAGCCAAAGCCCTTCCTACATAAAGTTGACACATAGTCAGGCTATTAGCCATCCCTTGGGGCAAAACTATCCATCGAATCTTTGGTCGGGTTGTTTATGATTACAGGAAGGTACGGTGAAAGCAAAATGTTTAGCATCTTTCTCATTCAACGGGATGGAAAAGAAACAGTCTTTGATATCTATCATTATCAACGACCATCCTTGAGGCAAGGTGGTTAATAGGGGAAGGCCCCTTTGGATAGGTCCCATAATTTGCATCTATTGATTGATAGCTCTTAGATCATGTAAAAGCCTCCACTTTCCAGATTTCTTTTTGATTACAAATATTGGGGTATTCCAGGGGGAAACAGAAGGTCGGATATGTCCAAGAGAAAGTTGCTCTTGGACAAGTTCATGGGCTGCCATCAATTTCTCCGAGGATAAGGGCCACTGAGGAACCCACACCGGATCCTCAGTTTTCCAAGTAATGGGAATTCCTTCCTCAGTGGCCCCTAGGAAGAACCCACTCCAGCTCTACCCTTTCTTTCACTTGGTTGGACAGGGGATCACCAACCCTGCAAATATTTACCTATTCCAAAAGATGGATGATATCCCATATTTTGTATCATTTGTTGAGCAGAATACTTATTAGTAAGTTTCATCCCTAAATTTTGTAATAAGTCCCTGCCCCAAAGAGAAATGGGCAAGTCTAGTACATAAGGCTGTATTTTACCTGAATGTCCCTCCGCATCAGTCAATTTCAATGATATCAGGAGTTTTTGCGAAGCCTAGTCCTCGTAACACCTGATTAGAAGACTGTACTGGCCATCCTGATGGTCAGTCCTTTTTTGTAATAATGTTACGATCAGTCCCGGTATCTAACAATCCTAATATCCTTTTTTCATCTACCTTAAGTTCCAGCACTGGGCGCTGATCTAGTTGTAAAGACAGGAAAGTTAACTCTGTACCAGAAGATCCAAACCCTGTTTCCCCCGTTGTTTATTTCTAGCAGGAAATTGGTCATGTAGACTGGGCAAAAGAACTAATTGAGCCACATGGTCTCCGGGTGATATGGACATTATTCCCCTGGGGGAGGAAACCATTATTTTAACTACCCCTTGATAGTCAGGGTCTATAATGCCCAGGTGGACTATCAGCCCTCGTAAGGCCGATGAAGATCTCCCTATCAATAATCCCACTGTATTTTCTTGTAAAGGGCCAGAAAAGTCAGTTTCAATTAATTGTGTTCCCATTTGAGGGGTCAATACGAGTCTGGTGGTGGAGCGGAGGTCCAATCCTGTGGAGCCCTCAGTGGCTCTCCTCAGTTCCGAGGGTGTCTCAGTGTTGGCCAGGTCTCCTCTTTCTGCTGTGAATTGTCCATTGTCCCATATATTTGTGGGCCCTGAGGACGAGGGCCCCGCTGCCCGTTTTTTGGCTGTGCTCCACCAAAGCCAGAAACAAGGGGCTGGCCATTAATATCTTTAATTGATTTACATTCATTAGCCCAATGATTACCTTTTCTACATCTAGGACATAGTCCTGGCTGTCTTGTTCTACCCCCTCCTGATTCAGCCCCTCTTGCTGCGCAATCTTTCTTCAAATGTCCATGCTTCCCACATCTAAAACAGGCCCCGGGAGGAACTGTCTTCTTTCTTTTTTGCAATTGCATTACTGCAGCAGCAAATCCTGCATTAGTAAGGGGCCCACCCAGTTTCCTGCAGACCTTCATCTATGCTTCTACACCTTTGTGTTTATAGGGGGGGATGGCGGTTCTACATTCCTTGGTGCACTGTTCAAAAACTAATTGCTGGATAAGAGGCATTGCACTATCAGGGTCACCAAAGATCCTCTCTGCAGCTTCAACCATCCTCGCGACAAAGTCTGAGAAAGGTTCGGTTTATCCTTGCATAATCTTGGTAAGATTACCCGATACTTCTCCCCTGTTGGGCAAAGCCTTCCATGCCTTAATAGCCATGCCATTTATCTGTCCATAAACCTCCTCAGGATGTCCTGTTTGTGCATTGGCGAATCTGCCTTGCCCCATTAACATATCCCTGTCCCAAGGGGCGTGCCCTGCAGCCTGATTGGTGGCTGCTTGTGCATTTGCAAACTCAAACATGAATGCTCTCCAGTCTAGATATTGTCCGGGAGAAAGACAAGCTTTGGCCAGCCTAGACCAGTCATCAGGCATCATGCAATGTCTCTGCAAAGCTTCAACCTGAGCCACAGTAAAGGCAGCTGTATGCCATATGTTTTCACTGATTTTGCCAAAGACTTAATGACTTTAAAATCCAGCGGCTCATGGAATCTGTTACCTGCCTGGTCTTGGAGCACTGGGAACCCAATTTGTGAAAACCTAACCTCGCACCAAACATCTGGGCAAAATGAAATTTGCTGAGTGAAAGAGCTCGAACGTTCCACCCCATAAGCAGGGGGTGCCGCAGACATACTTTCAATGTCTTGTCCCTTTCTATTGCTGTTATATCCTAACTTAGTATTTGGTGGGAGTTTCCGGGGTTTTACTTCCTCTTTATTAGGCTTCCAATTTTCTTGGAATGGAACCAAGGAGGGGTAAAGGCTAGTCCTTTCGAGCTGTTGCACGAGTCCCTCTGCTTCCTCTTCTGAATCTTTACTGGAACTACCAGAGGAAGAGACGCTTCTCTCGGACTGTAAAGATCTTTCCTCTCTTAACTGATCTAAGGCTTGTCTTCCTGCCTCCAAAGCGCCATAGCACCTATCATCCTCAAGACAGCTCCTAACCATTTTCCAGACTGCTCTTACTCCTGGTTTTAATGTTCCATGTTCTCTAGCAAAATCTAAATCTCTTCCTAGTTTTTCCCAACTGGTCACTGTCAAGTTTCCCGACATGGCAAACCAGGGGGCTGCTGTATCACATTCCTTATCACATTCCTTCAAGAAACGTTGCAGGGTGGCTCTACTCAATTCCAACCCTAAATAGCCTCTTAATTTTCCTGAGGACCTTCCCCAAACCCTGGGGTTGTTTCTAGCGCCTGCTTCCTGGCGTCCTAAATAGCCTCTAATTTTCCTGAGGACCTTCCCCAAACCCTGGGGTTGTAAGCCCAACTTACCGGGGACTTACCCTGCGCGCACCCCTGACTGTTGTAAGTTCTGAACTCTTCGGTGGGGGAGTTGGGTTCCCTGTACGGGCCACCACTTGTCGCGTCCGCCTCGAACAGCAAGGAAGACACAACCACCAGTTCTTCTTACAGCAGTTTATTTAGGCAACTTCAAACTTCATCTCCCCCGAGCCTCGGGCGGGGCTTCCTTATAAGTGCACTCAATCTGCCCAGTCACCCCAGGCTACGCAACCTCTCCAGGCAAGCATCAGAAGCCAATGAGCAGCGGTGAGGGTGAGCTCCTCCAAATATGGAAGCATCAGAAACCAATGAGCAGCGGTGAGGGCGAGCTCCTCCAAATATAGACTTGTTTGTCCCAAGCATAGAACTTCTGTCAGGCGCCATCTTTAGGGCTTGGCCCGAGGGGCTCTCCACATTGTAGCCCGAGGTTGTCTATCTCTGCAACCACAGAAAGTGACAACATGGATAATGATTGAGTAGCTACTGTACATCGAGGCCCAGGTTTCTCAGTGTTAGTACTATGGAAATTTGGAGGCGGATTATTAATTCTCCTTTGTGCGCATTTTGGAATGCTTGTATTGCTGGACATTAATATACACTCCTGCCTTCCTACTGAGACACCTCAAGGTACCTTCAGGCTGATGTTCCTTGTAAGGCAAAGTTCCTTCTGCCTGGTTACCACTGGCTAGTAAAAGCTGTTCACAGTAAATGATGGAAATTTTAGAGTAAGGTGTCCACTATAGTACAATTGGCAGTGGAGGTCCCTACCACACTGTTTTATCAAGAATCAACCTGTGCATTATAGAGGTTACTTACCAGGATCAAGGTATCCAGTGATATATACAAAATCCACTTTTTTTCCATAAAGTTGCAAGTGCATGTATGTGTGGTATGCATGTGTGTGTGTGTGCAAACATGTGTACACTTGCCAATATATGTGTGTGTGTGTGTGTGTGTGTGTGTGTGTGTGTAGAGCAGGGCTTAAACTTCAGCATCTTGCTTGATTGTCACACATGGTTTCTGACTTGAACCCAGTGCTCACTGATGGGGCTAGTTCAGTTAGCCAGCTTGCCCTGGGGTTCCTCGTGTATCCTCTTCCCCAGTGCTGGAATTACAGGCATATTTACTTAGGAGATCTGGAGCTCAACTCAAGTGTTCACTCTGGTATGGTCAGCACTGTGTCCCTCAAGCCATCTCCTCAGCCGCAATCCACTTATTAAACAATGGTTATTTATTTATAATATTTTCAAGCATAGATAGAGAAAAAAATCAACTCCAGATACATGTGCCACATTGTACACCTGGCATATGTGGGTGCTGGGGAATTTAACCTGGGTCATTAGGCTTTGCAGGCATGTACTTTTAACTGCTGAGCCACCTGTCCAGCCCTGCACTCATTTTTACCATGAACTATTGGCCAGGAGCAAAGGGAAGAAGGGGGTGACAAGTATGATCTGTTGAAATATAATGAGCTAAACTTGTGTGTGATATATAGTCACATTTCTGTCCCTTTTGTGCTAATGGATATTTTATAGAAGTCAATTTCTCCCATTTCATTTAATTTGTTATCTGGCCTTTTCTGCCTTGTGACATGGGTGTTCTTTTTTTTTTTTGAAGGTTCAGGTCACAGAATTGTAAATGCATTTGAAAGGAGTGTGTCTGAACAGAATGAAGAAAGTAACAGAGCCAACTAAGGAAGTAATGTTCCTAGTCCAGGTAATGTGAGACAAGGAACGCAAAGACCACTGTAACTACGATGCATGCAGACCAGGTGACATGTCAAGCTGGCAGCAGTGTGTGGTGTCATGGGGTAGTGATTTTATATGCATGTGAAATCCAACCACAAAGGCTTACCTCTAGGTTCTGGGGGAGAGCCAAATGAGGTAGGACAATACTTAGCAGGGTCATGTATCCTGTATGGACTTCCTGAGCAAGGTGTGCATAAAGCTGTCAAGGTGGAACCTGTGTTATAATGAAGAGTCCCTGCCCGAAGGACGTCGGTGGTGTCAGGAACATTACATGTACAAGGGTCTCTGCTGATGAACCAGATTTTAGGTATGCAGGAAGCATATTTTTATAATAAAATAAATTGCATTACTGAATATCTGCCCTTGGCTATTTCACTTAATCCTTTAAAGTTATTGTGCATGGACAGTGTTTGGCACCATTTGTCATGAATTAGAATAAAGCTGATCTTACTGAAGGTCAGATTAAAAGTCTCCCACTTTAATGAAGCATCAGTATTAAATTGGAACAAATAAGTTTGTATTCAGAAAATGTGATAAGCAACTCTCAGGCCAGGAAGAGCAATGAATGCAATGTTAACTAAGGCTTCCTTCTGTAATGATGTACTCTCACCAAAGGTGATCAAGCCTCTCTGTTGACCTGAATACTTGTGAGTTCAGGTGAAGAGCATGTATCCTCAGAGTGAGTCCCCAATCTCACTTCTTGAAAAAGGGATCATGACAACCCCACTTCCTTGACTCCACACTTCTCTGCAGAACTCATGTGCCAGCCTCTCGCTCCTTCACTGTGGTCTATATGGGGCCCATCAGGTTCAGAGTTATTGCTCATATCAACCTAAGAAGAATTTCAAGTTGGAGAGATCTCCTATTGCAGGTAGCATCCAGACAGTGATTTTTAATTATTATGAGAGAGAGAGAGAATAGGTGCACCAGAACCCCCATCCATTGCAAACAAACTTCAGATGCATGTGCCACCTTGTGCACCTGGCTTTACGTGGGTACTGGAGGATCAAACCTGGGCCCTTTGGCTTTATCAGCAAGCACCTTGACACTAAACCACCTCTCCAGTCCAAGAAAGTGTTTTATATTGGTTTATCTCACCTCCTATTACCACTCCTTGTCTCCCAAAACATTTTCCCAGCAACCTCTGAAATACAAAGTCAGTCATTATCTAAGAAACCTACCATAAATTTTTCAAATTATTTTCTGTAATGGGCCAAAGAGTCAACATTTTAGGCTTTGAGAGACATATGATCTCTGTGGCAATCCATCCCTTTCGTCCTAGTAGCACAAAAGAAGCTGCAGATAGTACATTAGTGGACATGCCTGAACTGGCACTGAGAGGTGACCCCTGGAACCTTCAAACCTGATCTCTGACTATTCATTGGTCCCTGGGCAGCAGGTGGGAGTCAGGGAGTAGGGTGAGAGACAAAGGTGAAAAGTCAAGTGGAGGGGCCAGTCTTTTGGAGATCTTGATTGCAGCTACTACTTCTTGGGCTAAAGCCAGCTGCCTCCACACCTTTAGTCCTCTGGCAAGTTTCTTAGGAAGTGGCATCTCTACCTGAGAGATCTCTCAGGCTCCCTGCTCTTTCTGTCCCTGGAAGAACTCATACTATGGACCAGGCCAGGCTGTAGGAGGCACTCAGCCCAAGTGGATATGAGAATGGAGGAGAGATGAAGGCACTGGTGAGAAAAGGGATAAATGAATAAATATGTGAACAACAACAAAAATTAATGAATATGGCTACTGCCCACAAAACCCTTTACAAAAACAGATCCATAAATTAGTTTGCCAATACCTGCCCCATGGTTTCAACCTTTTCTGAAAGCATTCTTTTGACGTTTTTCTGATCAATACCTACTTTTCCCCAAAGGCATGCCTTCCCCTTTGAATCCGATAACCTCTCTTTGTAATCATTCCCTGGCATACATACTTGACAGTCCTGCCTTGGCAATATTAAAACCTTGGACAAATGCCACCTGGGCCTGCTAGTTGTCTGTTTCTTATCTATTAGATGATTCTTAGTTTGTGCATGCCCCATTTGGTGCCCCTCACTAGTGGTGTGGTACCTGGTTCTCTTTAGCACTCGGAGCCAAAGGTGGAATAGATGTTCTCCATCTCCTGCATTGTTATTCAGCCCAAGCTCCTCCACACTCTTTTCTTCCTAAAGAACCCGCCCTGAGGTGTGGAAATGGCACAGTTGGTGAACTGCTTGTAGCAAAAGCATGTAGACTTAAGTTTGAATCACCAAGACTGACATAAAAGACAGACACAGTGACAGCAATCTCAGGGCTGGGGAGGAGGAGGCAAGAAGATCCCTAATGCTTTGAGGCTAGCTAATCTAGCCCAGTCAGCAAACTTGATGTTCAATGAGAGACCCTATACCCCCAAAAAATAAGGTGAAAATACATGAAGACAATGACACAGACCCTTGGCCTCCACATGTGTAAACTCACACATACACTCATGCACACATACACAGCCCAGCCTAGGGTTGTAGAGATGGCTTAGTGGTTAAGTGAACTTCCTGTGCAAGCCTGAGGGACTGAGGGGACCTGAGACTGACCCATTCAAATCTCCTGCTCCCACACAATACAGTTGGGTGTAGACATGCCTGTACCCTAGTCCCACAAGGGAGTAGAGCCCAGAAGATTGTGGGAGGTCAGCAAGCTCTAGAGTTAGCACCAAGAGACTTCAGTTCCAACAAGACCAGGCAGAAGAATGATGGTTCAGGAAACCCAACATTGCATTGCAGCCACCGAAGATGAGCGACCCTGCTGCAGACGAGTGTTTGGGCCCAGTGCATGGACACGCACACGCCTCATTACACACACAAACATGCATGCACACAAAACAGAATCAATTGCTACCACCCCTAATTTCAGCCACTAACCCTCACTTCCTAAAGATTTTAGTGAGCAGTTTGTTACCACTTTCTTCACAATTAGTCCTATGATTATATGTTATTTCAAAATTTTAATAAGCAGATATTCTGTCCAACACCATGGCCTGGAAGTCCCTTAATCCCTTTTTAATTTTTTTTTATTGGCAACTTATATACTTACAAACAATAAACCATGATAAGTCCCTCCCATTCCCCACTTTCCCCTTCACAATTCTACTCTCTATCAGATCCCCTCCCTTTCTCTGTTAGTCTTCCTTTTATTTTGATGTCATCATGGTTTTTTCTTTGTTTTGTTTTCTTATTACAAGGTTCTTGTGAAGGTATTACTAGGCACTGTGAGGTCATGGATATTAAGGCCAAAGTATGTCTGGACAGTTGCATTGTAAGCATTCCTACCTTTCCTTTGGTTCTTACATTCTTGCTGTCACCTCTTCCACAAACGATCCTGAGCCTTGGAGGGTGTTATAGAGATGTTTCAGTGCTGGACACTTCTCTGCCTCTTCTCAGCACTATATTGCCTTTTGGGTCATCCCAGTGGTTACCACCATCTGAAAAGAGAAGCTTCTCTAACCAAAAGTGAGAGTAGCATTGAGATATGAATATGAACATTAACTGTAGTTCTTTCAGGGCAGCTTAGTGAGAATATTATATGTGTTTAGCCAGACAAGTGCAGGCTTTATACCCCTAAGGCTCATGACCTCCCTGCCACAGGCCTTTGATTAGGTTTTCAGTACTGTGCATGTATTCCCTATCATAGTGTAGGCCTTCAGTTCAATTAGAGAGCAGTTGGTTTCCACCAGATCAGATATGCCACTATTTCACCCATTTAGTCATTTGTCTTGTCTGGCCAAACTTGAGGCTTCCAGTGTCCACTGTTTTCACCACTGTTGACTTCTGTCTCCCATAGGTCTGCATACAGTGCAGCTTTTGCCAGTTTTCTGCCAGCTGGTCTATAGGAAGAAGGTTTTCAGTTCAGCACAAGCCTGATTTCTCAGTGACACTGCTGCTCAGGCATGTGCAGTCTTCAGGAACAGGACCTTGCCTTCTGTTACTCATGGGAAACCAAGGCCCCTGGCAATAGCCTGTAATGTTTTTGAGGTAATAGGGACCTCCCTGGCCAACAAATCACTGGAAGGTATCCCATCCCTGGCATTGAAAATTTTCTACTAGCAATCTATGGCTTCTGGATGTGCCATTATACAAAAAAAGTAGGGTTTAATATGTCTTATTCAGATTATCTCTCCTCCCCTCCACCCCCCCCCCATTTTTTGTGTTTTCAAGGTAAGTTCTCACTCTAGCCTAGGCTGACCTAGAATTCACTATTTAGTCTCAGGGTGGCCTGGAACTCATGGTAATACTCCTACCTCTGCCTCCAGAGGGCTGGGATTAAAAGTGTGTGCCACCATGCCTGGCTGTAGCCACTATTTTAAATTTTTATATAGGTTACAGATTTACATCTTTTTTTGTTTTGGCTTTTTGAAGTAGGGTCTCACTCTATCCCAAGCTTACTTGGAATTCACTCTGTATTTTGAGGGTGGCCTTGAACTCACATTGATCCTCCTACTTCTGCCTCCTGAGTGCTGGGATTGAAGGTGTGTGCTACCACGCCTAGCTTTACATCTTGTTTTTAATTATTAAATTAATTTTTTTAGAGAGAGAGAAAGAGAGAGGGAGGGAGGGAGGGAGGGAGAGAGAGAGAGAGAGAGAGGGAGCAAGAGAGAGAGAGAGAGGGAGAGAGAGAGAGAGAGAGGGAATTAGTACACCCAGGTTTTAGCTGCTACAATCAAACTCCAGACACTTGTGCCTCCTAGTGAGCACATGCTACCTTGTGCTTTCCTAACATTTGTGCATCTGGCTTGTGGGATCTATAGTGTTTAACATGGGTGGTTGGGCTTCACAGGGAAGCATCTTAACTACTAAGCTGTCTTTCTAGCTCTATTAAATTATTATATTTATTGAGGAAAGTACAGATCCAGGGAAAGGCGCCCATGTGGCTAGAGATCCCACGTGGAGGTCTTAGGAGAACCATGGAGGCAAAAAAGAGAAAAAAGAAATTTCAAGGAATTCCTGCCATATGAGGAACTGGAGGGGATAAAGAACCCATGTGGAGAGTAAGGACTAGGGGGTCCCTTTCCTCAGGTCAACCCTGCTGAGCCTGGGATAGACCCAGCCAAAGGGAAAACTCACCCACAGGTGGAAGTTCCCAAGTGCTCAGAGAGCACGTTTGCATCTTTTGTCCTGTCTTTGTAACCATTTCCTGAAGTGTCACCTTGGCCCATCTCCAATCCCCCTTTTCTCTCCCACTGGCTTCGCTACACCAAAGGCTTAGCCAAATTTCAGCTATGTCTGATGGTCAGTGTTCCTTCTCTACTGGATAATTCTTAGTACATATGCATGTGCTAGGGTTCCATTGGTTAAAAAAAGAAAAACCCTCCTGACTCCATTGTGGTTGCCTCTTTCCTTTCACAGCAAAACTTATCTAAAATTGTAAGAAAGACCTGCTTGTTCCCATGGTTGACAATTTCTCTCCTCCTAGCTCCCCTAAACCCACTTCAGTCAGACATTCCTTCTTCAGCTCCATCCCAGTTTCTGTCATGGTCACTGGACCCCACATCACCCAGCACAAGTGGAGAGAGCTCTGGTCCTCATCTGAATGACCTGTCAAGTAGCTTTATAATTTGTGGAGGTGCAGGACACTAGGCTTCTAGAAATGGGGTTCTGGTTTCATGAAATTAAATGTGAAGCCCAGAAGCAAACCAATCTACAACACCTGTCTGCCTTCTCTGAGGTAACAATGGTTGATGACAGGAAGTGGCAAGGAACATCTATGTGCCTCAGCTTCCTCCATGAAAATGTCTTGACAGAGATTATGGAACTGACAGGGGGAAGGTCTCCAGGAATCCTGGATTTTTTCCCAACTAGAACAATTTCTTCACCCTTCTATCCCTTATAGTAGGTGGGAACACAGAGCAGTGTTGGATTTGGAATGTGTCTTATAGAACCAGCCACTTTGCCACATTTTTTTTTTTAATATGGAAAAGGTCTCTGCCAGCCCAATGTCACATAGCCAATTAGCAACACTTTTGAACTTTGTTCACTGTATATGTTTATTGTGCAGAGTGCTGCATTCCATAAGCCTTTTCGATGTGAGTGTACACGTATGCTAAGTGTGCTCCTCCTTGCACCCCTGCCTTCCCTCCTCCCCTCAGGTTAGCTCCCTGTGTTTCTGTAGAAGTTTCATTTTGACTTTTCATGTCATATCTACATCCATGATTTTTTATGTTTCTATACACACTCTAGGACCACATATGAGAGAAAAGATATACATGTCTTTCCCTTTTTAAATATTTTTATTTAATTGGGAGAGAGTATGAGCATGTCAGGGCCTCTTGATGCTGCGAATGAACTCCAAATAGGTGTGCCACTTTGTGTATCTGGCTTTGCATGGGTAGTGTGGAATTGAACCTCTGGGCAGCAAACATTGCGAGCAACTGTCTTTAATCATTGAACCATCTCCCCAGTACAATATTTGTCTTTCTCAGACTGGCTTAATTCACTGAATTTAATTATCTCCGCTTCCATCCATTTTTCTGGAAATGACCTAATTTTGTTCTTCTTTATGACTAAAAAATATTCCCTTATATATTGTATTTTATCTATGTATGTATGTATACTCATTTTTGTTCCATTTATTCACTCCTATAATTTTGGCCACCATAACTTAGCATTGGCAATAGTGCTGTCATGAACATTGGTGGACAAGTAGCTCTGTAGTATGTTAATTAGCAATGCCTTCTAGAACAGAAGCCATGCCTCTCAACTACAGATGTCAAGCCCTTTCCACCAGCTTACTACTTACGTGTCAGCTCTTAATCGCCCAGTGTCTGCCCTCTGTAGTGACATGTCTAACTCACTTCTCAAGGACAGTTTGATTCTCCTAGGGCCTTATGACAAGCATTCTTTCCAAATCCCTGTGGCTGGTAGGTGTTTCAACAGTTCCCATACAGTCCCCAAATGTGCACTTAACATTTGTCATTCATTGTTCAGGACTCACATTGTCCTGAGTAGTTCTGGATCTGTAGCTCCACCCAGTAGCATGACTTCCATCATCAAGACTCCATCTGACAGTGGCTCTGATTTGTTGCTTTGCCTCTAAGTTGGAAAAATGAGATAAACTTGCCAGAATTTCAGACTGCATTTCAGGTCCAAGTACTTAAAGATGCTCTTTATTAGACAACATTTGAAAATGCCCACTCACCCACAATGTGAAAATCTAGGCCCATTGCCCATCTAGCCCAGCCACATGCATCCACCACTCCTGTTTCCTGCATCAGAGCTGCCTCTGCCCTCTGACCCTTTTGGCTCAAGGTGACACTCTCCTGGGGCTGTCCAAATTGTTCTGGATTGAGTTGTTTTGGTGAGGCAAGAGTCAGAAAAATAAATGGAGGAATGAGGCAGTCCCATCCCCCAAGGAACTAAACACAGCTCTCTCAGGATGACAAAAAGCTAAGACCCTTTGTTAAACCATTTTGTGGCTGTAAGATTGGCCCAGTGAAAGGTGCACACACACAGCACACACATCTCCATGACTATAGGGATGAGTTACACCCACAAAATCATCTTCACCCTCCAGGCCATGAACACAGCCACCACTCCCAGTTTCCCCCAAGCTCTTTATTGTGTTTATTTTTGTTGTGATGATTGATTTGGCAATAACATTCAAACTAAGAGTTCGTTATTCTCTCTCCATCTCTCTGCAAAATTGAAGGACCCAACCGCTGTCCTGTATGCTGTAGACATAGTGTTCTACAAGCAGGATTTGCAAAGACCCCTGAATGAGTCAAACTGGCTCCAGAAACAGCACAAAACTTGTTGAAGGCTACTAGCTTACCTGAAGAATTACCATGTCAACTTAAGAGAGGGTTCTTAATAGCAGCCATGATGATAACTAACACTTAACTATGAACTGAATCCTGCTCTTGACTCTCACTGTATATTATATTTAATCCTCACAGCTCTCCAAGATAGATAACATTGTGGATGAGAACCCAAGGCACTGAGAAATTAGATTGCTGTCCAGTCATACAGTGGTGGGATGAGATTTGAACCAGGGACAATCTAGCCCTGGTCTTCGTGGTCAATCACTGCATGCCTCACCTCTCGGAAAGCTACAGTTAGCAGATTCTGTATCTGCCCTTGGTAGTGCCAGGTGAGGGCTTGGGGACAGTGTTTCCCTCTAAACAATCAGTGAAGCTATTCCCTAAAGCTATCACAAGAGCGACATTTTCAAGTCAGCGTATAGTGATCTTCTTGCCTGTGCCTCCTGAGTTCTGGAATAATAAACATGTGCCACCATACCAGATAGGGCACTATATTTTTCCTTTACAGTGTGTGTGCTCACATGTGTAGGTGTGGTCCCATGCATGCCATGGCACATGTGTGGAGGTCAAGAGACAACTCCAGATGTTGGTTCCTGCCTCCTACCTTCCTTGAGGCAAGGCCTCTCATTTTGCAATACTGAGAGCTGCTGGGTGATTTTTCTGTCTCTGTCTCCCTTTCTGGTGGTACAGTGGGATTATAGACATTGGATCTATAGTGTCATGGGTTCTGGGGATCTGAACCTAGGTATTCATGGTTATGTTGCAAGCATGTTATACACTGAGATGTCTTCGTAACTGTTAGAACAATAATTCTTAGTAGCATTCATTTTGCTGAATCTTCTCTTTTAACTCCACCCGACTGGGCTGGACAGATGGCTTAGCTGTTAAGGCGCTTGCCTGCAAGGACTAAGGTCCCAGGTTTTATTCCCTAGTACTCACATAAGCCAGATGCACAAGGTGGTACATACTTCTCTAGTTCATTTGCAGTTGCTAGAGGTTCTGGCACACCCATTCTCTCTTAATCTGCCTCTCTCTGTCTAATAAATAAAATATGAAAAAGTTTAGAAATTAAGAAAAAAGCTTAAATCCACCTTCCTACTCTTAAGTTGGTGTCTCATAGAGCTCACCTGTAGAAGGAGAAAGCAAATCCATGAGTGAGCCTTGTGTGTTTAGTTAGTGTGAGTCTAACAGCCCCTTAGGATGGACTCCCCACATACTCAGAGGTCCGACGCAGGGCTGAGTGCAAGAGGCCCGAATGTAGCAATGGGCAGATGTGAGTGCATGTTTCTCCTGCGAAGTGCAGACATCTTTTCATCACAGCCTTTGCCTTTGAAGTCATCACTGTCTTATGTTCTTTGGTAACTTTTTTATGGAAACCAACTGGTTTTAGGTGTCACACCTTTCCCCTCTGTCTGCCATTGCTTTGCCCAGGTCCCAGGGACATGCAATTGTGATTCGGTTGGTTCCCACCTGCCCCAGTCTGCTCCACCCACAACAGCAGGGGTAAAGCCAGACTGAAGGTGGAAAATGCCAGCAGTCAAGCTTTCCCCGTGTGTGACTTTGGAAGACTAATTTTCAGAAGAGGTGTGTGAACACCCTGCCCTCGGATCCCTTGGGCGGAACCATCCTGCAGCTCTGTGGCCTACTGCTCTGCCATAGGATTGAGTGCCGTCGGGCTTAGGGCAGATCCCATTGGCCGCCTCTCTTTTGCTGTCTGAATCCCATGCTTCTAACTTTCTTTCACAGTGGTCTCATACTGAGACCCTTGTCTCTAGGTCTGCTGGGATCAGAACCCAAACTACGATAGAAATATGACAAGTTGCACCTAGAGAAAGCTTGGCATTGTACTAGGACTCTCATAGGTATATGTGATCTTATTTTTCTGCGTGTGTGTGTGTGTGTGTGTGTGTGTGTGTGTGTGTGTTTGTGTGGTGCACTTGAGTGTGTTTGTCCTTGTATGCATGTGGATCCATGTACATGTATGTGTCTGCATTCATGTAGAGGCCAGGGGTGGGCATTGGGCATCCTCCTCTCTAACTCTCCACCTTTTCATACAAAATGTTCACTTATGGGCAGGAGAGATGGCTTATCAGTTAATGGACTTGCCTCCAAAGCCCAAGGACTCATATTCAGCTGTCCAGGTGCCACATAAGCCAGACACACAAGGTGATGCAATCCGACAAGGTTGCACATGTACACAAGATGGTGCATGCATCTGGAGTTCAATTGCAGTGGTTGGAGGCCATGATACATGCACACATGCTCTCTCTCTCTCTGCCTAGCAAATAAATGAATATTCATTTATTTATATATTGTAGATATTCATATGAATTATATATATTAATATAAATATTTATTTATTTGCTAGGCAGAGAGAGAGAGGGAGAGAATGGGCACACAGTCTCTCTTGCAGGGTCTCTAGACACTGCAAGCATGAGCATCTACTTTGAGAAATCTAGCTTTACATGAATTATCAAACCAGAGTCCTTAGGCTTTTCGGCAAGTACCTTAACCACTGAACAATCTCTCCAGCCCTCCACCTTTTATTTATTTATCTATTGTAACCGGATCTCTCAATGAACATAAAGTTCACCAATTTAGCTATGACAAGCTAGCCAGCAAGTTCTAGGGATCCTACTGTCTCCACTTGGCCAATGCCAGCATTCCAGGCATATGTCACCATGAGCAAATGTTACATGGCTGTTGAGTGAGGATCTGAACTCGGGTCTTCATGCTTGTATAGCAAACACTTTTTCCACTGAGTCATATCCCCATCCCCCATATATGTGATCTTTTACAGCTAGTACATGTAGGAAGTAGGAAGCTCTTTCGCACATGAGAAATCTGAAGCACATGGGACATGCTTGGCTCATAGTCATGCATCAGCTTGGCAGAGCAGCTGGATGTGCCACACACACACTGCTGATCTCCTTAGCCTCATGGCCATCCTCTTTCTCCTCACCCCTGTAGCCTCGACTTTGGCTTCCTGCTCTGCCAGACACTCAAAAGTGTGTTCAGAAAGCGCTGGTAGATATTTTTGGACCAAGCACCAATGACTTCCTGCCCTGTTACCTATTTTGTGACTAGATCAGTGAGGCTAAAACATGTGTCAACACAAGCAAGTGTTTTCTAAACACATTTTTCTTTTCTCTGTCTCTCATGGAGACTAAGATGGTGCCAATGTTGAGGAGGGAGCAGGCATGACTCATGAACAGCCTGCCAGGTAGGCTGCTTTGTGAAAATTCACATGCCAGCAGACAGCACCACACACAGCAGAGGATGAACCTGCAGAGGTGAGGTGTCAATGGTGATGTCCTCACTCAGGTGTCTAGTTTTACTTCTGCAAAAATGTTTCTATGTCATTGAGGATACAATGTTAACCTCCTCAGAAAGAGACTCTATGAATGTCACATTTGACAAAGAAGTAAACATTATTTTTTAATGGTTGTCTTATCTTTTCAAATATTACAGGGGGGAGATTAGTGAGTCATTATGAACACACCTACAATATTAGCTACAATGTATGCTTTTTTTTTTTTTTTTTGTTAGGTAGGGTCTTACTTTAGCTCAGGCTGACCTGAAATTCACTATGTAGTCTCAGAGTGTCCTTGAACTCACGGCAGTCCTCCTACCTCTGTTTCCCAAGTGCTGGAATTAAAGGTGTGTATCACCATGCCAGGCTGAGTTTTGTTTCTTAAATACACTAGCCCAGGCTGACCTGAAATTCACTCTAGTCTCAGGTTGGCCTTGAACTCTTACTTCCTCTGCCTCTTGAGTGCTGGGATTAAAGGTGTGCACCATCATGCCTGTCTCTTAAATACAGTACTGGGAATCAAACCCATCACCTTGCACATGGTAAGCAAGCTCTCTATAACTATGCTATGTCTCCAGCCCAGCAAGTTCTTATCCTCAAAGGCTTCAGAGTCTGGGGCTGGGGAGATTGTTCAGTGGGTAAAGTATTTGCTGAACAAGCATCAAGACCAGAGTTTGAATCCCCCAGCACCCATGTCAAGACCTGATATGCTGGTGCACACCTAGAATCCCAATGCTAGAAGGCAAACAGGTAATCCTGGAGGCTAAGTAGCTGGCTAGTTTAGCTGAATTGCTAAGCTACTGGTTGAGTGAGAAAACCTGTTTCAAAAAAATAAGATGGAAGGATTAAGAAGATGGCTGTTGTGGTTTGATTCAGGTGTCCTCCATAAACTTAGGTGTTCTGAATGCTGAGTTCCCAGCTGATGGAGATTTGGGTTTTAATGCCTCCTGGAGGGAGTGTTCTGTTGAGGGTGGGCTTATGGATGTTATAACCAGTTTCCCGTTGCCAGTGTTTGGCGCACTCTCCTGTTCCTGTTGTCCACCTGATGTTGGCCAGGGTGTGATGTGCACCCTCTGCTCACGCCATCGTTTCCCCCTGCCTTTGTGGAGCTTCCCCTCAAGCCTGTAAGGCAAAATGTACCTCTGTTTCCCACAAGCTGCTCTTGAACAGATGATTTTCTACCAGCAATGCAAACCTGACTGCACCAATGGCTCAGTGATTACAAATGCTTACTTGCAAAGCCTACTGGCTGGATTCAATTCCCTAGTACCCACGTAAAGCCAGAAGTGGTGCATGCATCTGGAGTCTGCTTACAGTGGCAAGAGACCCAGGTGTGCCCACATTCAGCCTGCCTGTCTCTCTGTCTAAAATAAATAAGTAAATAAAAATATTCAACAAAATAGCCAGGAGTGGTGGTGCATGCCTTTAATCCCAGCACTTGGGAGGCAGAGGTAGGAGGACTGCCATAAATTCGAGGCCACCCTGAGATGACATAGTGAATTCCAGGTCAGCCTGGGCTAGAGTGAGACCCCACCTTGAAAAAAAAAATTCCAAACAATAAATAAGGTAGCCAGGCATGGTGGTGCCTGCTTTTAATGTCAGCACCCTGGAGACAGATAGGAGGATTGCTGTAAGCCTGAGACTACATAGTGAATTCCAGGTCAGCTTGGGCTACAGCAAGAGCTTATCTTGAAAAAAAAAAAAAGTTGGTGATCAGTTAAAGAAGATACCCAATGTCAACCTCTGTCTACCATACACACATGCACCTAACACACATACAGCACACACCCATTAGGATGCACACACACACACACAATGCACACATGACACATGAACACATAAAAAATAAATGTATTTAGCTGTCATGCCTCCCAATCCCCAACCACCCCCTCTCCTCTCAGCATCTCTCCCAGACACTCAGAAACCCTTGTCTCTAGGTCTGCTTTGATCACAACCTGGATGGCAGAAGCAAATCTGACATCCTCAGGTATCAAGGACAGCAGGACCAGCTCTTCTACTCCCATGGTGGCCACCAGGGAAGTGCCTTGCTTCTCAACAGGTAGCATTGACTAGAAAGTGCCTGCTGACCTTTCAGAAGCCCCTTCTCTAGGCCAAGATGGCCTTGTCTGCAGCCACTTCATCCTTCACTGGATTGATTAGACCCTGGGAACATGGTTAGGTTGCACCTGCTGTCAGCAGCAATAATGGTGGCTCAGAGTCTTCCTACAAATACTCCTTTGCCAGCTGGGCCTTTTCTTTTCCCTCCTTTTCCTTTGTGGCTCAGTGTGAAAATAAATGTCTCCTAATCAGACAGATCTCTGTCACAGAATTAATCTGAGAAGTTCAGTGGCACTCTTGTAGTTGGTATGTCTTCACCAATCAGCCCCGAGCTCTTTGGCTGTTCTCAGTCATGCCTCACGGAACCAGGTCCTTAAGCAGATGGCAGCCACCTAACTAGCAATTACTGTCCTGTCAGCTGGTTTCAGCAGCATTCGTTCTAGTGACATCAGCAAGTCTGCCATAGACTGAAAGTGATAGTGGCTCAGAACCATGCAACCTGTATATGAAATATCCAATTAACAAGATTTTTTTTTTTTGAGGTAGGGTCTTACTGTAGCACAGAATTAACTATGGAATTCACTATGTAGTCTCAGGGAGGCCTCAAACTCATGGTGATCGTCCTACCTCTGCTTCCCGGGGGCTGTGATTAAAGGCATGTGCCACCACGGCCAGCAAGTAATCTTTTTGAACAAAAATAAAACATTTGGTTGAAAGTTCATACAATCTCAAATAGGAATTACCCACAAAGTTTCAAAAGTTTTAAAAGAGAGAGAGAGATTGTAAGAGCCAATCTACATGACAGTCTTCTGAACTGGTGCATGGATATCTGTCATAAAATGGCAGCTGAACCTTCTCTTTCTATATAGAAGGTGGGGTAAGTGGGCACTTTGAGCCTCCCTCCTGTGTCCATGGACTCCTGAGATACTTGCTGATTATGTTTTCTCCACTAGGTCCTAGTGAGAAAGGAAGCTAAATAGATGATTTTTTTTTTTATTCTGAAGAAAAGCACATAGTATAAATCTCATTTTATTTTAACATTTCAAAAACTTAGATGGCTCTTGGGTATGGTGGTGCATGCATAAGATATATAAAATCCCGGCACTCAGCTGAGGTAGGAAGATGGCTTTGAGTTCAAGGCCACCCTGAGACTACAGAGTAAATTCCAGGTCAGCCTGAGCTACAGCAAGATCCTACCTTGAAACAAACAAACAAACAAAAAACTGATATGGCTCAGTGAACAAAACCCTTGCCACACAAATGTGAGTTCCTGAGTTCAGAACCAGGAAACCCCAGCACTCTAGCAAAGGTCTGTGATCCCAGCAGAGACCTAAAGGGGAAAGCAGACAGGAGAATCTTCTGGAAGCTCACAGGCCAGGTAGCCTGGCAAATGAGTGGTGCATGAGAGATCCTGCCTCAAAACAGGGAGAAGACAAAGATGGAAACCAGAAAGTTGTCCTCTCGCCTCGTCATGCTTGCACACTGTAGCATGCATGTGTCCACACTCATGCACACACACCAAAGAATTGAAGCAACTTTAATTTTAGCATAACCACACATTATCTGAATTGCAATTTCTCAAAGGTAGTGCGTGTTAACATGACTATAATTCACAATAGGGAAAACTGAATCCTTTCAAGAAGTCAAATATCAAAAAAAGCCTACCTATTTAAATTTAAAGGCAGTCTGATCTTTAAGAGAGAATAAGAGAAAGGAAGGGATGAGGGTACTTAATAGGTTGATATTGTATATATGTAAGTACAATGATTGTGATGGGGAGGTAATATGATGGATTTCAAAGGAGAAAGTGTAGGGGTGGAGGGAGGGAATTAACATGGGATTTTTTTATAATCATGGAAAATGCAAATAAAATTTTTTTTAAAAATTTAAAAAAAGAGAGAAACAAGAATCCTCTTCCTCCTCCCTTTTTTTTTTTTTCTTTGTGCTTTATTGAGGTAGGGTCTCTCTCTAGCTCAGGCTAACCTGGAATTCACTATGTAGTCTCAGGCTGGCCTTGAACTCATGGTGCTCGTCCTACCTCTGCCTCTCAAGTGCTGGGATTAAAGGCATTAGCCACCATCCTGGCTTGAGGAATTTCTATTTTGTTTATACTTTTTCAAAGATTTTATTTATTTGACCACTGCAAGTGAACTACAGACACATGCACCACCTTGTGCATCTGGTTTAAGTGGGTACTGGGGGTTTTAACTTGGGATCTTAGGCTTCATAGTTAAGCCTCTTAACCACTAAGCCATCTATCTCTCTAGCCCTTTTGTTTGTATTTGTTTGTGTCTGTGTGTAGTTTATGTGTATGCATGTTTGCATGTGTTTAGGAACATGTGTGTGTAGGTTTGAGGAAGACAGGAGTTGATATCAGGTGCCTTCCTCAGACAATCTCCACCTTATATTTGTGTGTGTGTGTGTGTGTGTGTGTGTGTGTGTATGATATGCATGTACATGTGTCTATGTCTCCAATATAACCTCAGGCTGTTACATGAGGTCTGGGGATCTAAACTCAAGTGTACATGCCAGTATGGCCAAGCACTACTAAGCAATCTCCAACCTTTCCTTTTTTTTGAAATCATGTTTCTCACTAACTCTAAAGTTCAACAATTAATTTATACTAGCTACCCGGCAAGCTCTACTAACTAGCCCCTCTCTACATCACTGGGATTACAGGTGCTTGCCATTACACCAGCTGGCACCTGGGTCCTCATGCTTATGTGACAGTTTACTCACTAGGCCATTTCATCATTGAAACAATGCTTTTATCACACACACACACACACACACACACACACACACACACACACACTTCATGTATCACTTAACTTCTCTTCCCCCAAAGTGCTACCAGAGTGAAAACCATTTTGGGGTTTTCACTGACGTTTTCAACCAATCTGAGATTGCCACACCTGCAGTCCAACCTCTCAAATTGAGTTAGCATGAACTGGCTGGCAATTGCAGTGAAACTACCAACCTCCAGGAAACAGCCTGCTACCAGCAGAGCACAACAGCCAAGATTTAATAAAGAAACCCTAAAACAGCTAGCTAACATTTTTCTTTTTCCAAAATTTTGAGACAGTGTTGCTTCATCATACAGAAATGGCAAATATGCATGTTGAAAACTCAGAAAACAAATAAGACAGGAAGCATTTTATGCATCATTTCATTTAAAATTGTATTTAAACAACTAGTTCCCTGGATGTAAATTAAAGGAAGGAGAAATTATGTGGCTATGCTTACAGAAATGTCAGATACCTAATTCATATAAATTAATATATACAAATCAAGCACAATTTATCTTCTCTTTCATTAAATAAAACAATACTTCACCAGGTCCATATGAGAGTTACAGACTTTTACATTATTAAAAAGGGAATAAGGATACCATGTTACCAGAAATATTTGTAACACATTAGAATGGACATGGACTAATTAAAAATAGCATGCATATCTAATGAAATATTGATAGTTTTTCTTCCATGTTTAACCTACCCTGCATTTCTCAGAGTTTAACCCTTCCCTTGGGATGGCAAAAATATGTGACAGCTTCTGTCACAAACCAGCTTGGACGGAATGTAGTGGAAATAAACCAAGAATGGGCAGTAAGGAATCTTCATATACTTGGGCAACATTGGAAAAGAAAGTACTGACCCCTCACTCACTTTTTTGCGTGTGTAATGTGTGGTGTCATATTTTATGTTTATGTGGTGTATGCATATGCGTGTGTAGATGTGTGTGCTTACATGCATACATGTAGGCCAGAGGAAAATGATGGCTGTCCTTCCTCTATCACTCACTTGTATTATTACCTTGAGACAGATTCTCTCTGAAAGTGGAGCTGCAGTTTTTTTTTATGAGCCCCAGCAATTCACTGGTCCCTGTTCCCCACAGGACTGGAGACAGACATATGCGGCCATGCCCAATTGTTTACTTGGTCCTAAGGATTCTGACTCAGATGGTCTCCGGCTTTCTCCAGCTCACATGTTTGTGGCAAGCACCTTTGCACACTGAACCTTTTCCCCAGCCCATTATTTGCTTTTCTTTGTTGACTGCACAGGCAACCAACAATACTTTCATTTCTGAGAAGTCTGGAAAAGAGTCAATTTATAGTTACCTACACTCAACTATGATCCCAGAATGTGCCAAATGGAACTGGAAAAGGAATTAAAGAGAAGCATACAGAATGCTTATTATTAAAAAAAAAAAAAACACTTCCAGATCACAATGTAAGTTGGTTATGTGATTTAGTAAATGCAGTAATAGACTAAAAGGCAAAAGAAGAAAATCAGTCTAGGAAGATTGCTCAGTCATTAAAGGCACTTGCTTATAAAGGGATATGTGCTTAACTACTTCTCTGTGTTTGGCATTTGGTTTTGAAGAAACTAATCAATTTGATCAGTTTTATTTTTTTGAGAAAAATAAGAATTATTTTGAAAGGTAAAGGTTTAAACAAATAATATCATGCCTATACTAGAGAATGATAGAAAAAGAATACTTCTATGTCTAGCACTGAGCTTTTATATCTCTCAAAATGTTATCATAGATTAAGAATTACAATAAATTTTAAAAAGAATTAAATGTGATTAAAGCTTCCATGATTCTCTTTCTAATCACATTCCATTCATTTTCTTTCTAAAGAGAAATGGTTTTCTGAATGGTTTCATAAACCCATAAATGTTTGTTGCAATCAATTAGATCTGTAATTAAAAGACATATTCACAAACTCCATAAGAGCGATTTTTTGTTCTGTGTGTGTAGTACATGTGGTGTGTGTGGTATTACAGATGGGAGGAAGGGCTGAAGAGTCAATAGAAGATTCGCCTGGACCACCCCAAAGACACCAGAGCCATGTTGTGACCATGTGGTGAGAAGCATATTACCAGAGGGAACACCAAAAGCAGAGAATAGGGGAGAAGGAGTACTCCTGACGTCTTCCCTCCCTGTGCCCTCTAACCACCGCTAGGACTTCCTTGTGGCCAGACTCTGCTGGAAATCTGTGTTAGTCCTGGATCTTGGGAAATAGTTTGTAGGTATGAGCAGAGAAGGGATGGGGCACGAATAAAATGCCCTCACACAATATTTGGAGGTAGTCACAAAAGAAAAGAAACAATGGGGGATGGAGAGATGGCTTAGTGATTAAGATGATTTCCTGTAAGGCCTAAGGACCTATGATCAACTCCCCAGACACCATGTAGCCCAGATGCACATGGTGGTGTGTGCACCTGTAGTTCATTTTTAGTGGAAAGTGCAGAGGCCCTGGCACACCCATTCTACCCCTGCTCTCATAAATAAATACAAAATATTAAAAAAAGAAACAATGCTTGTCTCTAGGAAGTGATGGTAGAATTAGGTAATGAGGCAGGATCCAGGAGCAAAATCTTGGTGACTGCTGTGGTCCCAATATTTGTGCCCCCTAATTCACATGTTCAATACTGATCCCCAAAGTTGTATTAAGAGATGCAATCATCAGGGCTAGGGAGATAACTGTGTTTGCCTTGCAAGGATGAGGACCTGAGTTTGATCCCCAGAGCACATGTGGAAATTTTGGGTGTGGTGGCACACACTTGTCATCTTGACATTAGGGAAGTAGTAACCGAATTCCTGGGGGCTCATTGGCCAGATAGTCCAGCTTAGTTGTTGAGCTCCAGGCCAATAAGGGACCATGTCTCAAAATAAAAGAGAAAGTGGACAGTTCCTGAGGATGACAACCAAAGATGTGCACCCATGTTCATGCATACTGCACACATACATGTGCATAATAATAATTAAAATTGCAGAAGACTTTCTCATGTCACATGATTATGGAATTGTTTATTTTAATCTATTTATTTGAGAAGTGGGATATAGATAGATAGATGTGTGTGTGAGGGTGGGGGATCACATCAGGGCTCCTGCCACTGCAAACAAACTCCAGACACAGGAGCCACCTTGTGCATCTGGCTTACATGGATCCTGGGGAATGTAACTGGGGTCCTTTGGCTTTGAAGGCAAGTGCTTTAACTGCTAAGCCATCTCTCCGGCCCCAATTATAGAATTTTAAAGAAAGGTATAAGGGTGTCTGATATTGCCTCACTATTTAACAATAAACCAAGATAAAAATAATGATTTGTGGGATAAGAAAGAGGAAAACAGAGATACTATCTTTCTAGGCTATTCTGGGTCCTGGTAAGCCTTAGGGTTCTACTTATCTCTGCTGCTCCAGCTCTGGGATTGCAGGCATGTATTTCCATGTCTGGCCTTTTTGCATGGGTCCTAGGGATCAAATTCATGGCCTTATCCTTACACAACAAGCCCCCCCACACACACACACAACAGAGCCATCTCATACATGTCATATTGAGTCAGTTTTCAAATTTTATTTGTTTTTATTGTAATTTTATTTTTATTTCATATTGTATTTTATTTTACATTGTATTTAGTTACTGTAGTTTTATTCATTTCCTAGTAGAGGGAGAATGAGAACGACTGCTCCAGAGCCTCTTGTTGCTGCAAACAAACTCCAAATGCATGCTCCAGTTTGTACATCTGGCTTCATATGGATGCTAGAGAAACGAACCCAGCCTAGCAGACTTTGCAAGCAGGAGCTTTTAACTGGTAAGCCATCTTCCCATCCCTTGAACCAGTTTTGAAGATGCCATTTTCCTCTTCTTTTCTCTCAGATAATTTCTGTGTGTTCCACCAGGAAAATGAGATTCCAAGATTCCATATTTACTCGCTTACTTGAGGTACACAGTAGGTGGCATAGGAGGCTAGTGGGTGGGAGGGAGAGAGAAGCCACACTACGTCTCCTGTCCCTTTCTGCCTCCAGCATTGGTTGTCTTTTCTGGCAGCCCTGCTCCTATCGACCAGCATTCCCCTGCCTCGGCTTCCTCTCTCCTATGCAGTCAATCTAGCCCATGCAGATAAATGTAACTCTTACACTCCAGCAATGCCATAGACAGAGGTTCCTGCAGCCCTATATATGGTAACAGCTTTCCATGTGACTGGTCTGAGGAGCGCATCACCAAGTGCCATTTCACTTAGAAGTTCCCTTTCTTCAGTGACTCTTGTGTAAAAGAAACCCCTTTTACTGAACTGCCTAAGAAGCTGTAGTTTGTTTTCCTCTAGAAAATCTACTTTGTTGCATACATATGAAAAATTCCCAACATAATTTTCACTTAGGTGGTTTAGAATAAGTACCAAAACCCTAGTTATATTCCCTCTTTCATCCTCAATATTACCTAGCTGTCTCACCAATCTTATTTTTAAAATATGAAAAATATACCAAAATTTAACATTCAAGCTAAAAACTAGGGTGGCAGAACACTATACTATGTTTACTGAAAATGAAAACAGTAATAACATTGAGTGCCCATGGGAAGGAAGTTGAGTAGCCAGCCCCCACCTCCCTCAAAAAAAGAAAGAAAGAAAGAAAGCTGGTAGTTATAACACATGCCTTTAATCCCAGCAGAGGCAGGGGGATCACTGTAAGTTTGAGAGTAGCCTGGAACTAGAGTGAGTTCCAGGTCAACCTGGGTTAGAGTGATATCCTACCTTAAAAAAAAAAAAGGGAAAGAAAGCTGGTAGTTGCATACTAAACATGCATTTCGGATTCCATTTCTAAATGGAATGTGAACCAGTCATCTATTTTAACAAATAGATTGGAAGTAGGTTGAAAAATGAGATTCTGCTTTGCTTACTTTCTTTACTTCTATTTTATTTTTCTTACCTTTTACTCTGTGTACTGTGTCCTTCTAGCTCACCTCTACTTTCTTGTCTTTTTAAAATATTTTATTTGCAAGGAGAAAGAGAGATGAAGAGAGAGAATATGGGCACTCCAGGGCCTCTAGTCACTGCATATGACCTCCAGATGTATGTGTCCCCTTGTGCATTTGGGTGCTAGGGCATTGAACTTGGGTCAGCTGGATTTGCAAACAAACACCTTTAACCACTTAGCCATCTCTCCAACCCTTTCTCACCTTTCTAATGAACCCAATTTAAGGATACAATTTGTCCTTGATTATCATGTTAGCATAACCAAGTACATGCTTGACAGTAAAAGGATCATGAGTTCAACACCAGCTTGGGATACATAACAAATCCCTGTTTTATAAGGTGACATAAAGTAAAATAAAATAAAAATCATGTTAGCTACATCTGAATTTTTCACAAATGCTAATATCTCAGTGCTTAATTTTAACTCTTTTATTATTTACACTGTGATATCTTATTTAAATATATCTTTAACTTTCTACACATGCCTGCTTTAAAATTTCTTCTTGTGTTAGTTTTTAGCTTAAACTTACATTGACAAGAAATTGTAGTTAATACGGCAACCTGGCTATGAGATACATAAAGTAATTCTCCATTTCATGCAATTTCTATTAGTGCCTAAAATGTAAGTGCATTAGTTGCATATTTTATTTTTCAATATTCTATTTCCTTGTAACTTTTTCTCATGGTTTAGTTTTTTTTTTAATATTTTTTGTTCATTTTTTATTTATTTATTTGAGAGCGACAGACAGAGGGAGAAAGACACATAGAGGGAGAGAGAGAGAATGGGCGCGCCAGGGCTTCCAGCCACTGCAAACGAACTCCAGACGCATGCGCCCCCTTGTGCATCTGGCTAATGTGGGACCTGGGGAACCAAGCCTCGAACCGGAGTCCTTAGGCTTCACTAGGCCATCACTCCAGCCCGTCATGGTTTAGTTTTTGATATAAGTGTACTACCCTGTTTCACCAAACTGACTTTAGAATTGTCAGCCTTTTCTAATATCAGTATTATCTTGTTGGTCACATAGAAGTTTGTTATTATCATGTGTTCTTGGTAGATTAAAGGTGCCCCATCTTGTCTTTACTAATACTATATTCTGTTAGATTTTTTTTTTGGAAACATTTTTCTTTCTTTCTTTCTTTCTTTCTTTCTTTCTTTCTTTCTTTCTTTTTTCTTTTCTTTTTTTTTGTCTAGGCTGTTCTTGAATTTATGGCAATCTCCCTGCCTCGGTTTCCCAAATTGTAGGATTACAAGCATATGCCACCACATCCAGGCCATATATTCTATATTTTTTTTTCTATTATTGGTAAGTCTCAACCATTTCTGTATGGGTCTTTATGTAGTATATCTTGTTAAATTTCTTGTTTTTGAATTTCCAGAGTTTTTCAGTTTATCTTGAAAGAAACACCAAACAATTTCATTAGGAGTACACATTAACAATTTCATTTGACTCAAAACATCTCTTCGCCACAGGTTTAAAGGCAAACTGTCTATAACATAAGGTTTACAATACCCAGTATTTCCTTCCTCATCTTCCCAAAGTAATTCTGCAGCACTCTGCTCAGGACAAGAGGATTGTCCAATACCTATCAATTGAGTCCCTGTAGGATGCTTAGGCCAAGAAGCAGGCCAATGATTACCAGACAAAATAGTAACATCAGCTCCAGTGTCTATTAACCCTTCAACTTGCTTCCCATTTAATTTTAAGGTTAATTTTGGACGATTCTTACTGATAGTTTGAACCCAGTAAGCATCTGATGAACCAAATCCTTGAGTCCCTTGACCCTGAACATTAGCAACCCTTCCTGTCCTTATCATTGGAAGGAGCAACAATTGAGCTATTCTCTGACCAGGAAATATTGTAACGATTGTTTTTGGAGAAGACACCAAAATTTTAAGTTCTCCTGTGAAATCTGCATCAATAACTCCAGGTGCGACTTGTAATCCCTGCATAGTACTGCTACTTCTTCCCAAGATTTAAGCCTACACTGTCCTTTAGTAGTGAGCCACACAGTCCAGTAAGCAATTCTTGAAGTCTCATTTCTGGAGTTAATACTGCATAGGTGGAGGATCTGAGATCGAGTCCGGCATTCCCTGGGGTGGCTCAGAGAAGTTGGGAGACTGGCTGTAACTGGCTGTTTGAGGAACAAATTGTATTGTCCCATAAACTTGTCTTTGTGTGGCCTGGGGCTGGCCTCTCCTCCCATTTCCCTGCTGCTGGGTAGTAGGGTTGCCATCTCTATCTGTTTTAGATCTTCATTCATTTGCCCAGCGTTTTCCTCTTTTGAACTTTGGGCAAAGAGTAGGAACTGGATTATTGGAATTTCCATTTTTTCTTTTAATTGCACAATCTTTTTTCATATATCCCATTTTTCCACAAGAAAAGCATTTGCCAGATCTTGCTGCAGTGGCAGCCATTTGAAAAGGAATTCCTTGTAACACTGCAGGTATGGCTATCCCCTGCGTATAGCTAGGGGCAATATCAGCACATAATCTAATATGTCCTTGTAGATCAACATTCTTTCTATAAGGCCGTATAGCTGCTTTGCAAGCACTATTTGCATTTTCATAAGCGAGCTGTTTTACAAAGTCCATACCAGCACTAGCATCTCCAAACACTCTCCCTGCCATTTTTACCAATCTACCTACAAAATCAGCATAATTCTCATCAGGACCCTGTATGATCTTAAATTCTCCCCCACATCTTCTCCTTTTGAAGGAAGACTAAACCAAGCTGTAAGAGCTGCTGTGGCTATTTGTTGATAAACAGCAGGGGATATGCAATTTGATTGTCATTCCCAGCAAAATTTCCTTCCCCAGTAAGCATATCAACATTCCAATTACCATTCCCTGCCTGCTGATTCAATATTGCAGCCTTTTTGCATAAGTGATAGAATTCTGCTTTCCAAATTAAATATTCTCCTCCTGATAAACAAGCTTTGCCTAGAGATTTCCAATCATCTGCTGTTAGAATTTTCCTGCCAATGCTTCTATAATTGACACAGTATATGGTTACATATGTCCATATTGTGCACAAGCTGTTTTTAATTTTTTTATGTCTTTAAAATTAAAATAAGAATATTGGGCTGGAGAGATGGCTTAGCGGTTAAGCGCTTGCCTGTGAAGCCTAAGGACCCTGGTTCGAGGCTCGGTTCTCCAGGTCCCACGTTAGCCAGATGCACAAGGGGGCGCACGCGTCTGGAGTTCGTTTGCAGAGGCTGGAAGCCCTGGCGCGCCCATTCTCTCTCTCTCCCTCTACCTGTCTTTCTCTCTGTGTCTGTTGCTCTCAAATAAATAAATAAATAAAATTAAAAAAAAAAAGAATATTGCCTTATCGCTTGATTACCCTGTTGAAATTCAGTTACTGGATAAGCCAATGGGAAAGCTCGTGCTTCTTCATCACCTTCTTCCATGGCTTTCTGTATCACCCTTTCTAAGGGGGTGCAATTAAAAGCAGGCTTAGTAGGATGCAATGAAGATATGTGGACAATTTCAGAAGGCTTCTTAGTAATACTATCTAATTCATCTTTTAACTTTCTTTTTTCTTTCTCCGGGTTTACTCTCTCCTTTAATGCTGCCACCTCATTTTTTAAAATTCTGCTACATATACTTGTGTGGAGGGCATGGGGGCAGAGGGATGCAGTGTGTTCCAATCTGCATGATAATTAGTGGCCTCTTCCTCTAATTCTGCTGCTTCTTCTGGCTCTAATTCCTCCTCTTCCTCATCACTATCTTCCTTACAAACTGTTAAACATTGCAATGCTTTATTCAATTCTTTGTAAGTTACAGGTATCCCTTTTCCAGAACTTTGACTTCTAATTTCTTCAATGACATCTTGAGTGTGATCTAACATTTGCTTCACGAAACTATCTTTTGTACCTGAATCCAAGGCTTCCTTTATCAAAGATCATAAGGAAAAAGTAATTACCGGAACCTTATTAGGACCATGAGTTTGTAAAAAGACATTTCATTCTTTCCCTACCTCATCCCAAGCATCTGAATCAACATTTCCCTGCTCTATAAACCAAGGGCTTGCTTTATTAACAAAATAAAAAGTTGCTTAAAGAGCTTGAAGCAATCCTAATTCCTTGAGCTTTGAAAATATCTTTTACTACAGCAATTACCTCCATTTTACTCTGCTTGTCCCATAGTTGTGCCAACTTACCTTATTCCAGAAGACTGAGAGGGCGACCTCGGTCCTCTTTTTAGTTTCTCTTTCTTCCATGGATCCTGGGTTGATGTTGACATTCCTCACTGAAGCCCCTCATATTCAAGTCCCTGTTCAGGGTGCCACGCTGTGCCAACCTGCAGCACAAGAGTCGAACAGACCCCAAAGGAGGGAGTGTGAATGGCTCTGAGACAAGGACACAAGGAATGGAGCCAAGACAAGTTCTGATGAAGGCTCTAGTTTATTCAGGCAGGCGCAAGCTTACATACAGGAAGAAGAAACAAAAACCAAAAAACAAAACAAAACTTCCTCCACAATGCCCCTGTGTCTAAAGTCAACTTCCCCAAGGCCATATGACAATGCCTCTGTGTTTAAAGTCTAAAGAAAAGAGGTCAAGGAACAATTACAGCTCCCAAAAGTTGTACCAGCTTACATTCCCACCAACAGTGAATGAATGTTCCTATTTCTCCACATTCTTGCCAACATTTGTTTCCATTTGATTTTTTAATGTCTTCTCTCCTTACTGGAGTAAGGTGGAGTCTCATAATTATCTTAATTTGCATTTCCCTAATGGTTAGGCATGTTCAACAGTTTCTTAATTGTGTGTTAGCTTTCTTTATTTCTTCCTCTAAGAACTTTCTTTTCATTTCTCTGCCCCACTTTTGGAGTGTGTTGTTGGATTTTTTATTGCTTAGTTTTTGTATTTTCTATTTATTTATTTATTTATTTGACAGAGAGAAAGAGGGAGACAGAAGGACAGAGAAAGAGTATGGATGGACCAGAACCTCCAGCCCCTGTAAACAAACTCAAGACACATGTGCCACCTTGTACGTCTGGCTAATGTGGGTCCTGGGGAATCAAACCTGTTCCTTTGGATTTGCAGACAAGTGCCTTAACCACTGACCTATCCCTCCAACCCATTTGCAGATTCTAGATATTAGGCTTCTGTGACTGGTATACCTGGTGAAGATTTTCTCCAACTCAGTGGGAAATTTATTGGCTGAGCTTATGGTATGTTTGCCTATGCAAAATCTTTTTAGCTTCATGAGGTACCATTTGTTTAGTGCTTGTTTAATTTCCTGGGGTTAGTTAAGGAAGTCTTTTCCCAGTTTAGTACAGTGGATTGTGCCTCCTAGTTTCTTTATTCCAGTAGTTTAAGGGTTTCAGGTCTTATATTAAGGTCTTTAATCCATTTGGATTTAATTTTTGTGTATGGCAAAATGAATGAGTCTAATTTCATTTTTCTACATATGGTCATCCAATTTGTCCAGTACCGTTTGTTGAAAATACTGTCTTTTCTCCAGCCTACATTATTGGCAGTGTTGTCATTATATAGTTCTTTCACATCCATAATTAGTGTCATTGCAAGTTATTTATTTTTTTGTTGATATTGAAATTAGCACAGCATCACTGATTTCTTTCTCTCTATATTTGTCCTTTAAATATAGAAAAGCTGGGCTGGAGAGATGGCTTAGTGGTTAAGCGCTTGCCTGTGAAGCCTAAGGACCCCGGTTCGAGGCTCGGTTCCCCAGGTCCCACGTTAGACAGATGCACAAGGGGGCGCACGCGTCTGGAGTTCGTTTGCAGAGGCTGGAAGCCCTGGCGTGCCCATTCTCTCTCTCTCCCTCTATCTGTCTTTCTCTCTGTGTCTGTCACTCTCAAATAAATAAATAAATAAATTTAAAAAATATAAAAAAAACCCAAAAACTTTATTAAAAAAAAAGAAAGAAAAGCTACAGATTTTGTGTGCATTGATTTTATATTTTGCCAATGTGCTAAAGGAATTTATTACCTTTAGAAGTTTTGAGATGGAGACTGTCAGGTCACTTATATATAGAATCATGTCAACCTCAAATAGGGCTAACATAACTTCTTCCTTTCCAGTTAGAATCTTTTTTTTTTTTTTAATTATTTCTTTCTCCTTTCTCATTGCTTACGCTAGTACTTCTAGTACTATGTTAAGGAGCACTGCTACACTGGTGAGAATGGACACCCCATTCTTTTTCCCCAATTTCAGTAGGAACTCCTTGTTTCCCCCTTTAAGTATTATTTGCAATTTAGGAGCTTTATATACAGCCTATATTGTATTAAGATATAAACCCTGCATGCCTATTTTTTCCAGTGTTTTGATTACAAAGAGGTGTTATATTTTGTCAAAGACCTCTACATCAATTGAGATGATCATATGGTTCTTATGGTTCAGTTTATTTAAACGGCATATTACATTGTCTGATTTCCTTTGATTAAATAATCTTTATTATTATTAATAATTATAAAATTTTACGGTCACATCATGTGTTGGTACCATCTTTTTTTTAAATTTAATTTACTAGTTTTCTTTTCAGCAAATACAGGCAGTTTGGTACCATTGTTTAGGCTCATCCATGATCTGCTCCCTCCCATGGGACCCTCCTTGTTGATGTAAATGGGTCATGCATTGTGGAGTTAGCCCACAGTTATTGGTATGATAAATGTCTTTGCATATCATGACCCAACATGTGGCTCTGACATTCTTTCTGCCGCCTCTTCTGCAAAATTTTCCTGAGCCATGTTGGGCTCATTTTTGGTCTGCTTCAGTGATGAGGTGTTGGGGGCCTTTGAGGCTCTGGCTCTCTGATCTGGTAGGAGTTGATTTTTCTCTGTGTTGGTCTCCTTTCCCTTTGTGCTGGTATCCAGTTCATCAGGAAAACATCACCCTTGCTTGTTTTGCCAATTGTCCTTAGTTTCAGTCCGTCCCCTTTTAAGGTATGTTGGGGCAGCTCTCTCCTTAGGATCTGCATCTATCTGAAAAAGAGAAGCAGATTCTCCAATGGAGAGTAAGTTAGCATCTGGAAAATTGAGATAACAATTACTTTTTTGATAGAGAGTTTGATAGGTGTAGACCCTCTTGTAGCCTATGATTGATGGTAGCTTAATATTGGAGAGTGGGCTTATGTTTGGGTATGGTTCTGACTAGTTTCCCAGCTCCAGCTATGGGTCTCATACCACTGACGGGATCAGTTAGCCAAATCAAGAGCAGTTGGTTCCCCACCATGGCTGTGTGCCACTATTGCACTTGTGTGGGCATCACATCAGGTTATTTGTTGCTAATTAGGTTAGACAATGAGTTGCTTGGACAGATATTGGTCATTTCCCCCAGTCGCCCATGTAGCACCCTCTGGCACTGGACACACTGACTGTCTGGGGACTGACTCTCTCCTGGCTTCCAACCATGCCATTCCATTTTACATGTCAACTGCGTATGGAGTCTTCAGCAATAGGGTGTTACCAACTGGCCTTTGGTGGGTCATCAAGTACTCTGACAGAAGTCTGTCATTGTTTTGGGAAACCTTGTAGGTTTCTCTGACCAAAAGCTAATAGTGGATGGTAGCCCCAAGCTGGAAGTGGGGGTTACACGTCTGTGCCCACCAAGAAATTGAGGAAAAACATAACTAATATACAAGCATTAGAGAGAAGAGAGAGAGGGGGGAGAGGGGGAGAGGGAGGAAGGGAAGATGTAGAAGATTTAGTTTAGTCATGATCCTACCCTCTCCAGTGTCTTATGGTTCAGTTGTTTCCTGTAAGGGTCTAGTGAAGGTTCAGCCATTTGGTCTGTCTTTTAGGAAGCAGAATTTTATGGTACCATTGCCGTTTGGGTCCGGATTACTGTTTTCCACCCTTCGATGCCCTCCCTGCCCTCCCCATCCATCCTATTGTTTAGTCCATGAGGTGCTTGCTGGGTATGTAAGGTATCTTGGGTAGATTCAGGTTAGGTGTTGTAGATGAGTGAGACTATGTGTTGATTGTTTTTTTCTGTGATTGTGTAAGTTCACTGAGAATGATCTGATTTCTATATGTTAAACCACCACTGCATCCCTGGGATGAAGCCTACTTGATTAAGGTGCGTAATGCTTTTGATGTGTTGTTGACTTTGGTTTTCAGGGATTTTGTTCAGGATCATTGCATGTAATATCATTAAGGATATAGGCCTCTAGTTTTTTTTGTTTTGTTTTGTTTTTTGGTTTTTTTTGTCTGATTTTCGTATTAGGGTGATTATAGCTTCATAAAAGGAGTCAGGACCAGTTATGCACAGTCGTTTGAGAAAATGTGGTTTCAGTTCTTCATTGAAGGTTTGATAAATTTCATCTAAGAAGCCATCCAGGCCTGGACATTTCTTTGGGGGAGGGTTTGATTACACTGTCAATCTCCATGGATGTGAGGTTTGTTTAGGAGATTAATCTGCCCTGAGTTTACTTTTGGGAGGTGGTCAGTGTCTAGGAATGCCTCCATTTTTTCCAGAGTTTACAATTTTGTGGAATAGAGGTTTGGGATTATGAACTGGTGATTCTTTCAATTGCATTCTCCTTTTTCATTTCTGATTTTATTAATTTGAGATTTCCTTTTTTCTAGCTTGGTCATATTGACCAGGTGTTGGCCAATTCAGTTTTTTTGTTTTTTTTTAATTACTGGTTCTTTGTTTCATGGACTGTTTGTTTGTTCATTGGTTTTTTTTTTTTCCTTTTAAGTGTGCTTTATTTTATTTTATTATTATTATTTTTTAAAATTTTTTATTAACATTTTCCATGATTATAAAATATATCCTATGGTAATTCCCTCCCTCCCCACCCCCACACTTTCCCATTTGAAATTCCATTCTCCATCATATTACCTCCCCATTATAATCATTGTAATTACATATATACAATATCAACCTATTAAGTATCCTCTTCCCTTCCTTTCTCTACCCTTTATGTCTCCATTTTAACTTACTGTCCTCTGCTACTAAGTATTTTCCTTCCCATGCAGAAGCCCAATCATCTGTAGCTAGGATCCACATATGAGAGAGAACATGTGGCGCTTGGCTTTCTGGGCCTGGGTTATCTCACTTAGTATAATACTTTCCAGGTCCATCCATTTTTCTGCAAATTTCATAACTTCATTTTTCTTTACCGCTGAGTAGAACTCCATTGTATAAATGTGCCACATCTTCATTATCCACTCGTCTGTTGAGGGACATCTAGGCTGGTTCCATTTCCCAGCGATTATAGATTGAGCAGCAATAAACATGGTTGAGCATGAACTTCTAAGGAAATGAGATGAGTCCTTTGGATATATGCCGAGGAGTGCTATAGCTGAGTCATATGGTAGATCTATCTTTAGCAGTTTTAGGAACCTCCACACTGTTTTCCACAATGGCTGGACCAGATTGCATTCCCACCAGCAGTGCAGAAGGGTTCCTTTTTTTTCCACATCCCCGCCAACATTTATGATCATTTGTTTTCGTGATGGTGGCCAATCTGACAGGAGTGAGATGGAATCTCAATGTAGTTTTAATCTGCATTTCCCTGATGACTAGTGACGTAGAACATTTTATTAGATGCTTATATGCCATTCATATTTCTTCCTTTGAGAACTCTCTATTTAGCTCCATAGCCCATTTTTTGATTGGCTTGTTTGATTCCTTATTATTTAACTTTTTGAGTTCTTTGTATATCCTAGATATTAATCCTCTATCAGATATATAGCTGGTGAAGATTTTTTTCCCATTCTGTAGGTTGCCTCTTTGCTTTTTTCACTGTGTCCTTTGCAGTGAAAAATCTTTGTAATTTAATGAGGTCCCAGTGATTAATCTTTGGTTTTATTGCCTGAGCAATTGGGGTTGTATTCAGAAAGTCTTTGCCAAGACCAATATGTTGAAGGGTTCCCCTACTTTTTCCTCTAGAAGTTTCAGAGTTTCAGGTCTGATGTTAAGGTCTTTAATCCATTTGGACTTAATTCTTGTGCATGGCGAGAGAGAAGAATCTATTTTCATCCTTCTGCAGATATATATCCAGTTTTCAAAACACCATTTGCTGAAGAAGCTCTTTCTTCTCCAATGAGTATTTTTGGCATTTTAATCGAATATCAGGTGGCTATAGCCACTTGGGCTTACATCTGGGTCCTCTATTCTGTTCCACTGATCTACATGTCTGTTTTTGTGCCAGTACCATGATGTTTTTGTTACTATGGCTCAGTAGTATAGGTTAAAATCAGGTATGGTGATACCACCAGCCTCATTTTTGTTGCTCAGTATTATTTTAGATATTCGAGGTTTTTTGTGATTCCAAATGAATTTTTTGATTTTTTTTCTATTTCCATGAAGAAAGCCTTTGGAATTTTGATAGGGATTGCATTAAATGTGTAGATAGCTTTAGGTAAGATTGCCATATTCACAATAATGATTCTTCCAATCCAGGAACAAGGGATGTTTCTCCACTTTCTAGTGTCTTCTGCAATTTCTCGCTTGAGTGTTTTAAAGTTCCCATTGTAGAGATTCTTTACTTCCTTGGTTAGGTTTATTCCAAGGTATTTTACTTATTTATTTTTTTTGATGCAATTGTGAACAGGAGTGATTCTCTGATTTCATCCTCTGTGTGTTTGTTGTTAGCATATATGAAGGCTACTGATTTCTCTGTATTTATTTTGTATCCTGCTACATTGCTGTAGGTTTTGATCAGCTCTAACAGTTTGCTAGTAGAGTCTTTAGGGTCCTTTATGTATAGAATCATGTCATCTGCAAATAATGATAACTTGATCTCTTCCTTTCCAATTTTTATCACTTTTATATGTGTCTCTTGCTTCATTGCTATGGCTAAGACTTCCAAAACTATATTAAATAAAAGTGGGGACAGTGGACACCCTTGTCTTGTTCCTGATTTTAGTGGAAAAGCTTCCAGTTTTTCCCCATTTAGTAATATGTGGGCTGTAGGCTTGTCATAAATAGCCTTTATTATATTGAGATATGTTCCTTCTATTCCCAGTCTCTGTAGGACTTTTATCATGAAGGGATGTTGGATTTGGTCAAATGCTTTGTCTGCGTCTAATGAGATGATCATGTGATTTTTGTCCTTCAACCCGTTTATGTAATGTATTACATTTATTGATTTGTGTATGTTGAACCATCCCTGCATCTCTGGGATAAAGCCTACTTGGTCAGGGTGAATGATCTTTTTGATATATTCTTGTATTCTGATTGCCAATATTTTGTTGAGAATTTTTGCATCTATGTTCATGAGGGAGATTGGTCTGTAATTTTCTTTTTTTTGTTCTATCTTTGCCTGGTTTTGGTATCAGGGTGATGCTGGCCTCATAGAAGGAGTTTGGTAGAATTCCTTCTTTTTCTATTTCCTGGAAAAGCTTAAGAAGCAATGGTGTTAGCTTTTCCTTAAAGGTCTGGTAAAATTCAGCGGTGAATCCATCTGGGCCTGAGCTTTTTTTAGTTGGGAGATTATTGGTAACTATTTGGATCTCCATGTTTGTTATAGGTCTATTTAAGTGATTAATCTCATTTTGATTTAATTTAGGTAGGTCATATAGATCAAGGAAATCATCCATTTATTTCAGATTTTCATATTGTGGAGTATATGCTTTTATAGTATGTCCCTATGATTTTTTGAATTTCTCTGGAATCTGTTGTGATGTTACCTTGTTCATCCATGATTTTATTAATTTGTGTCTCTTCTCTCTTTCTTTTGGTCAGATTTGCTAAGGGTTTATCAATCGTGTTTATCCTTTCAAAGAACCAACTCTTTGTTTCATTAATTCTTTGGATTGTTCTTTTTGTTTCTATTTCATTAATTTATTCCCTAATCTTTATTATTTCTTCCCATCTAATGATTTTTGGTTTGCCTTGTTCTTTTTCCTTGGTTTTAATGCGAAGCATTAGGTTGTTTACTTG
>NW_025423406.1:0-99724 GCF_020740685.1 Jaculus jaculus
GGCCTTCTCTTTGTCCAAAAAGCTCCCAATTCTCTAACCTAGGGTGAGAGCGAATGCTATCACCCTAGGTTAGAGAATCGCTCTCTCAGAGAAACGGTTGATTGACATCATTCACAAAGATGGCCGACGCAGGGCCATGGGCCAGCCGCAGTCGCTCTTGTTCAAATTGAGCAATTTCTGCGGGTTCAGCCCCTCACTTACAATTGGTGAGCCTACTGTCATGGGGCTGTCTGAAATGCGAGGGAGCAGGGCGCGGAGGCTGTGTTTCTCTGGCAAGGAGACAGCTCCAGAAAGTCTCCGTTAATTGGCTGGAGGCGAGGGCCTCCCCGAGCACCAAGCCAGCTGATGGAGCACGAGAGCCTGCCTGACATCTAACAAATACAGACATGAGAAAACCGTCGAGAACGTCTCAGTCCACTTCCGTGGACTGCTCACTTACCCTTGTCACTGGTGATGATGAGGGGTCACTTCTTCTGAACGTGCAGGGGTGCTGGTGCAGGTTTCTTGAGAGAGAGCCTGGCAACTCCGGGACTTGTCAGGAGCGCTGTTTTCTTCCACCCAATGACAGAGGCGCTAGGACTCTTGCTTGTGTGTTGAATGCCACTCCCATAGGTCCTTGAATTCCTTCTTGACTTGTCTTGAATAGGAATTGATCTGCTTACCTTCTATCAGAATCAAATTGCGAAGTACACAGAACAGGTGCTGGCCAAGGAGGCGCTGCCTCTCCAGAAACCGGTGTGGAGCACGTTTTCATCGCCCCCCCCCACCCCCACACAAGGGGGGTGGCCAAGTATTTTACTTATTTAACTAGGAGAGAGAAAGGGAGAGATCGAGAAGAGTTAAAAGGACACACGGCAGGATATGGGCACACCAGGTGCCCTAGCACACACGAGCGCCCCCTTGTGTCTCAGGCCTGCTTATGGCCCAAGGCTCGAACCGGCGTCCTGGGGTTTCAGAGTCAAAAGACCTAACCTTTGCGCCACTTGCCGCTTGCCACGCAGCCCGCGGCTTCTTCCCTTTGTCCTTTCTACCTCCAGGTGGGCTTGAATTCTACCAGCAGGTGTCCTGCGATTCAGCACGTAGCCTCAGGCTGGCTGCAATGTCATGTTCATCCTCTTTTTTTTTTTTTTCTATGTTTATCCTCTTATCTCTGCTGACACTATAGGTGACTGCCATGACTTCCAGCCCCCTGTGTTTATGATACTCAACTGCTGTGACCTCTGAATTTCAGAGATGAAATGAAAACTATGCAAGAGGTCTCAATGGTGACACATGGCCCTAAATATTTGTCCTGCAACGGGGATATCTTAGAAAGAACTACGAACGTGACTTCCATTTGACCCAAAGACATTGCTATCATTTTCTGGCAAGTCAAGATATCATTCCAGTGCCAGACCCAAGAACCTGCTTGGAGCACTGGAGGCACTGTTGTGTACTGTCGTGTACAATGTCAGCATACAGTAGAGTCCTGCCTGCTCTTTTCTTTCCATATCACCTGGGAGTTGCTCATGATGTGAGGAGCATGCAAGGCCACAACAAATCCTAACTGTGCTCACAGAGGACCGTGTGTCATGTACTCAGCGTATTTCCCTTGATATCTGTGGGCGTGACTCAAAGAAGGAGGGGCACGTCCGTGATGATCCAATCCTTAGCCTTCTGGTCCTTCATTCCACCTGCATGCATTGTCGGGGCAGGATGGTTCTCAGAGCCTGTGCGTGGGGGTACCCAAACCCTCAGAATACACGAATGGACCGCGACGCTCCTAATTCTTTCGGGCCTGGCTTCAGCAATTTTGCCCTGGGCCTCTAAGGTGAAAAGCATATGGATTCCTGAGGATGGGTTTGACGTGACTCACATTTTCGAGAGACTCCTGTGTGCCTGCTGCCTCAAACACACGTCGGTGCTCCCGCTAGACAGGGCCTCAGGACTCACTGGTAGCTTCTCTCTTCACCTGGAAGCTCTGCGTGTCCCATGCGGATGGGACCACTTGAGTCCCGTGGGTGTCAGGGCCCCCTTTCCCTAGCACGCAGAGAGTCCCTGCATCTTCGAGGCCTTCTCTTTGTCCAAAAAGCTCCCGATTCTCTAACCTAGGGTGAGAGCGAATGCTATCACCCTAGGTTAGAGAATCGGCTCTCTTCAGAGAAACGGTCAGATTGACATCATTCACAAAGATGGCCGACGCAGGGCCATGGGCCAGCCGCAGTCGCTCTTGTTCAAATTGAGCAATTTCTGCGGGTTCAGCCCCTCACTTACAATTGGTGAGCCTACTGTCATGGGGCTGTCTGAAATGCGAGGGAGCAGGGCGCGGAGGCTGTGTTTCTCTGGCAAGGAGACAGCTCCAGAAAGTCTCCGTTAATTGGCTGGAGGCGGAGGGCCTCCCCGAGCACCAAGCCAGCTGATGGAGCACGAGAGCCTGCCTGACATCTAACAAATACAGACATGAGAAAACCGTCGAGAACGTCTCAGTCCACTTCCGTGGACTGCTCACTTACCCTTGTCACTGGTGATGATGAGGGGTCACTTCTTCTGAAACGTGCAGGGGTGCTGGTGCAGGTTTCTTGAGAGAGAGCCTGGCAACTCCGGGACTTGTCAGGAGCGCTGTTTTCTTTCCACCCAATGACAGAGGCGCTAGGACTCTTGCTTGTGTGTTGAATGCCACTCCCATAGGTCCTTGAATTCCTTCTTGACTTGTCTTGAATAGGAATTGATCTGCTTACCTTCTATCAGAATCAAATTGCGAAGTACACAGAACAGGTGCTGGCCAAGGAGGCGCTGCCTCTCCAGAAACCGGTGTGGAGCACGTTTTCATCGCCCCCCCCCACCCCCACACAAGGGGGTGGCCAAGTATTTTACTTATTTAACTAGGAGAGAGAAAGGGAGAGATCGAGAAGAGTTAAAAGGACACACGGCAGGATATGGGCACACCAGGTGCCCTAGCACACACGAGCGCCCCCTTGTGTCTCAGGCCTGCTTATGGCCCAAGGCTCGAACCGGCGTCCTGCGGTTTCAGAGTCAAAAGACCTAACCTTTGCGCCACTTGCCGCTTGCCACGCAGCCCGCGGCTTGTTCCCTTTGTCCTTTCTACCTCCAGGTGGGCTTGAATTCTACCAGCAGGTGTCCTGCGATTCAGCACGTAGCCTCAGGCTGGCTGCAATGTCATGTTCATCCTCTTTTTTTTTTTTTCTAATTTTATCCTCTTATCTCTGCTGACACTATAGGTGACTGCCATGACTTCCAGCCCCCTGTGTTTATGATACTCAACTGCTGTGACCTCTGAATTTCAGAGATGAAATGAAAACTATGCAAGAGGTCTCAATGGTGACACATGGCCCTAAATATTTGTCCTGCAACGGGGATATCTTAGAAAGAACTACGAACGTGACTTCCATTTGACCCAAAGACATTGCTATCATTTTCTGGCAAGTCAAGATATCATTCCAGTGCCAGACCCAAGAACCTGCTTGGAGCACTGGAGGCACTGTTGTGTACTGTCGTGTACAATGTCAGCATACAGTAGAGTCCTGCCTGCTCTTTTCTTTCCATATCACCTGGGAGTTGCTCATGATGTGAGGAGCATGCAAGGCCACAACAAATCCTAACTGTGCTCACAGAGGACCGTGTGTCATGTACTCAGCGTATTTCCCTTGATATCTGTGGGCGTGACTCAAAGAAGGAGGGGCACGTCCGTGATGATCCAATCCTTAGCCTTCTGGTCCTTCATTCCACCTGCATGCATTGTCGGGGCAGGATGGTTCTCAGAGCCTGTGCGTGGGGGTCCCCAAACCCTCAGAATACACGAATGGACCGCGACGCTCCTAATTCTTTCGGGCCTGGCTTCAGCAATTTTGCCCTGGGCCTCTAAGGTGAAAAGCATATGGATTCCTGAGGATGGGTTTGACGTGACTCACATTTTCGAGAGACTCCTGTGTGCCTGCTGCCTCAAACACACGTCGGTGCTCCCGCAAGACAGGGCCTCAGGACTCACTGGTAGCTTCTCTCTTCTCCTGGAAGCTCTGCGTGTCCCATGCGGATGGGACCACTTGAGTCCCGTGGGTGTCAGGGGCCCCCTTTCCCTAGCACGCAGAGAGTCCCTGCATCTTCGAGGCCTTCTCTTTGTCCAAAAAGCTCCCGATTCTCTAACCTAGGGTGAGAGCGAATGCTATCACCCTAGGTTAGAGAATCGGCTCTCTTCAGAGAAACGGTCAGATTGACATCATTCACAAAGATGGCCGACGCAGGGCCATGGGCCAGCCGCAGTCGCTCTTGTTCAAATTGAGCAATTTCTGCGGGTTCAGCCCCTCACTTACAATTGGTGAGCCTACTGTCATGGGGCTGTCTGAAATGCGAGGGAGCAGGGCGCGGAGGCTGTGTTTCTCTGGCAAGGAGACAGCTCCAGAAAGTCTCCGTTAATTGGCTGGAGGCGGAGGGCCTCCCCGAGCACCAAGCCAGCTGATGGAGCACGAGAGCCTGCCTGACATCTAACAAATACAGACATGAGAAAACCGTCGAGAACGTCTCAGTCCACTTCCGTGGACTGCTCACTTACCCTTGTCACTGGTGATGATGAGGGGTCACTTCTTCTGAAACGTGCAGGGGTGCTGGTGCAGGTTTCTTGAGAGAGAGCCTGGCAACTCCGGGACTTGTCAGGAGCGCTGTTTTCTTTCCACCCAATGACAGAGGCGCTAGGACTCTTGCTTGTGTGTTGAATGCCACTCCCATAGGTCCTTGAATTCCTTCTTGACTTGTCTTGAATAGGAATTGATCTGCTTACCTTCTATCAGAATCAAATTGCGAAGTACACAGAACAGGTGCTGGCCAAGGAGGCGCTGCCTCTCCAGAAACCGGTGTGGAGCACGTTTTCATCGCCCCCCCCACCCCCACACAAGGGGGGTGGCCAAGTATTTTACTTATTTAACTAGGAGAGAGAAAGGGAGAGATCGAGAAGAGTTAAAAGGACACACGGCAGGATATGGGCACACCAGGTGCCCTAGCACACACGAGCGCCCCCTTGTGTCTCAGGCCTGCTTATGGCCCAAGGCTCGAACCGGCGTCCTGGGGTTTCAGAGTCAAAAGACCTAACCTTTGCGCCACTTGCCGCTTGCCACGCAGCCCGCGGCTTCTTCCCTTTGTCCTTTCTACCTCCAGGTGGGCTTGAATTCTACCAGCAGGTGTCCTGCGATTCAGCACGTAGCCTCAGGCTGGCTGCAATGTCATGTTCATCCTCTTTTTTTTTTTTTTCTATGTTTATCCTCTTATCTCTGCTGACACTATAGTTGACTGCCATGACTTCCAGCCCCCTGTGTTTATGATACTCAACTGCTGTGACCTCTGAATTTCAGAGATGAAATGAAAACTATGCAAGAGGTCTCAATGGTGACACATGGCCCTAAATATTTGTCCTGCAACGGGGATATCTTAGAAAGAACTACGAACGTGACTTCCATTTGACCCAAAGACATTGCTATCATTTTCTGGCAAGTCAAGATATCATTCCAGTGCCAGACCCAAGAACCTGCTTGGAGCACTGGAGGCACTGTTGTGTACTGTCGTGTACAATGTCAGCATACAGTAGAGTCCTGCCTGCTCTTTTCTTTCCATATCACCTGGGAGTTGCTCATGATGTGAGGAGCATGCAAGGCCACAACAAATCCTAACTGTGCTCACAGAGGACCGTGTGTCATGTACTCAGCGTATTTCCCTTGATATCTGTGGGCGTGACTCAAAGAAGGAGGGGCACGTCCGTGATGATCCAATCCTTAGCCTTCTGGTCCTTCATTCCACCTGCATGCATTGTCGGGGCAGGATGGTTCTCAGAGCCTGTGCGTGGGGGTACCCAAACCCTCAGAATACACGAATGGACCGCGACGCTCCTAATTCTTTCGGGCCTGGCTTCAGCAATTTTGCCCTGGGCCTCTAAGGTGAAAAGCATATGGATTCCTGAGGATGGGTTTGACGTGACTCACATTTTCGAGAGACTCCTGTGTGCCTGCTGCCTCAAACACACGTCGGTGCTCCCGCTAGACAGGGCCTCAGGACTCACTGGTAGCTTCTCTCTTCACCTGGAAGCTCTGCGTGTCCCATGCGGATGGGACCACTTGAGTCCCGTGGGTGTCAGGGGCCCCCTTTCCCTAGCACGCAGAGAGTCCCTGCATCTTCGAGGCCTTCTCTTTGTCCAAAAAGCTCCCGATTCTCTAACCTAGGGTGAGAGCGAATGCTATCACCCTAGGTTAGAGAATCGGCTCTCTTCAGAGAAACGGTCAGATTGACATCATTCACAAAGATGGCCGACGCAGGGCCATGGGCCAGCCGCAGTCGCTCTTGTTCAAATTGAGCAATTTCTGCGGGTTCAGCCCCTCACTTACAATTGGTGAGCCTACTGTCATGGGGCTGTCTGAAATGCGAGGGAGCAGGGCGCGGAGGCTGTGTTTCTCTGGCAAGGAGACAGCTCCAGAAAGTCTCCGTTAATTGGCTGGAGGCGGAGGGCCTCCCCGAGCACCAAGCCAGATGATGGAGCACAGAGAGCCTGCTGAAATCTAACAAATAAGAAGACAAGAGAAAACCGTCGAGAACGTCTCAGTCCAAGTAAGTGGGATGCTCACTTACTATTGTCACTGGTGATGATGAGGGGTCACATTCTTCTGTAAACGTGCAGGGGTGATGGTGCAGGTTTCCTTGGAGAAGAGCTGGCTACATCCGGGACTTGTCAGGAGCGCTGTGTTCGTGTGAGCGACCTCATATGTACAGAGGCGCTAGGACTCTTGCTTGTGTGGGATTGCCACTCCCATAGGTCCTTGATTGCCTTCTTGACGTGTCTTGAATAGGATTGATCTGCTTACCTTCTATCAGATTCAATTGCGAAGTACACAGAACAGGTGCTGGCCAAGGGAGCGCTGCCTCTCCAGAAACCGGTGTGGAGCAAGCGTTTTCATCGCCCCCTCCCACCCCCACTCAAGGGGGGTGGCCGAAGTATTTTACTTTATTTAACTAGGAGAGAGAAAGGGAGAGAATCGAGAAGAGTTAAAAGGACACACGGCAGGATATGGGCACAACAGGTGCCCTAGCACACACGATCGCCCCCTTGTGTCTCAGGCCTGCATATGGCCCAAGGCTCGAACCGTCGTCCTGGGGTTTCAGAGTCAAAAAAGACCTAACCTTTGCGCCACTTGCCGCTTGCCACGCAGCCCGCGGGCTTCTTCCCTTTGGTCCTTTCTACCTCCAGGTGGGCTTGAATTCTACCAGCAGGTGTCCTGCGATACAGCACGTAGCCTCAGGCTGGCTGCAATGTCATGTTCATCCTCTTTTTTTTTTTTTTTTCTATGTTTATCCTCTTATCTCTGCTGCCACTATAGGTGACTGCATGACTTCCAGCCCCCTGTGTTTTATGATACTCAACTGCTGTGACCTCTGAAGTTCAGAGATGATATGAAAACTATGCAAGAGGTCTCAATGGTGACACATGGCCCTAAATATTTGTCCTGCAAACGGGGATATCTTAGAAAGAACTACGAACGTGACTTCCATTTGACCCAAAGACATTGCTATCATTTTCTGGCAAAGTCAAGATATCATTCCAGTGCCAGACCCAAGAACCTGCCTTGGAGCACTGGAGGCACTGGTGTGTACTGTCGTGTACAATGTCAGCATACAGTAGAGTCCTGCCTGCTCTTTTCTTTCCATATCACCTGGAGTTGCTCATGATGTGAGAGCATGCAAGGCCACAACAAATCCTAACTGTGCTCACAGAGGACCGTGTGTCATGTACTCAGCGTATTTTCCCTTGATATCTGTGGGCGTGACTCAAAAGAAGGAGGGGCACGTCCGTGATGATCTCAATCCTTAGCCTTCTGGTCTTCATTCCACCTGCATGCATTGTCGGGCAGGATGGATTCTCAGAGCCTGTGCGTGGGGGTACCCAAACCCTCAGAATACACGAATGGACCCGCGACGCTCCTAATTCTTTCGGGCCTGGCTTCAGCAATTTTGCCCTGGGCCTCTAAGGTGAAAAGCATATGGATTCCTGAGGATGGGTTTGACGTGACTCACATTTTCGAGAGACTCCTGTGTGCCTGCATGCCTCAAACACACGTCGGTTGGCTCCCGCTAGACAGGGCCTCAGGACTCACTGGTAGCTTCTCTCTTCACCTGGAAGCTCTGGCGTGTCCCATGCGGATGGGAACCCACTTGAGTCCCGTGGGTGTCAGGGGCCCCCCTTTCCCTAGCACGCAGAGAGTCCCTGCATCTTCGAGGCCTTCTCTTTGTCCAAAAAGCTCCCCGATTCTCTAACCTAGGGTGAGAGCGAATGCTATCACCCTAGGTTAGAGAATCGGCTCTCTTCAGAGAAACGGTCAGATTGACATCATTCACAAAGATGGCCGACGCAGGGCAATGGGCCAGCCGCAGTCGCTCTTGTTCAAATTGAGCAATTTCTGCGGGTTCAGCCCCTCACTTACAATTGGTGAGCCTACTGTCATGGGGCTGTCTGAAATGCGAGGGAGCAGGGCGCGGAGGCTGTGTTTCTCTGGCAAGGAGACAGCTCCAGAAAGTCTCCGTTAATTGGATGGAGGCGGAGGCCTCCCCGAGCACCAAGCCAGCTGATGGAGCACGAGAGCCTGCCTGACATCTAACAAATACAGACATGAGAAAACCGTCTGAGAACGTCTCAGTCCACTTCCGTGGACTGCTCACTTACCCTTGTCACTGGTGATGATGAGGGGTCACTTCTTCTGAAACGTGCAGGGGTGCTGGTGCAGGTTTCTTGAGAGAGAGCCTGGCAACTCCGGGACTTGTCAGGAGCGCTGTTTTCTTTCCACCCAATGGCAGAGGCGCTAGGACTCTTGCTTGTGTGTTGAATGCCACTCCCATAGGTCCTTGAATTCCTTCTTGACTTGTCTTGAATAGGAATTGATCTGCTTACCTTCTATCAGAATCAAATTGCGAAGTACACAGAACAGGTGCTGGCCACGGAGGCGCTGCCTCTCCAGAAACGGTGTTGGAGCACGTTTTCATCGCCCCCCCCCCACCCCCACACATGGGGGGTGGCCAAGTATTTTACTTATTTAACTAGGAGAGAGAAAGGGAGAGATCGAGAAGAGTTAAAAGGACACACGGCAGGATATGGGCACACCAGGTGCCCTAGCACACACGAGCGCCCCCTTGTGTCTCAGGCCTGCTTATGGCCCAAGGCTCGAACCGGCGTCCTGGGGTTTCAGAGTCAAAAGACCTAACCTTTGCGCCACTTGCCGCTTGCCACGCAGCCCGCGGCTTCTTCCCTTTGTCCTTTCTACCTCCAGGTGGGCTTGAATTCTACCAGCAGGTGTCCTGCGATTCAGCACGTAGCCTCAGGCTGGCTGCAATGTCATGTTCATCCTCTTTTTTTTTTTTTTCTATGTTTATCCTCTTATCTCTGCTGACACTATAGGTGACTGCCATGACTTCCAGCCCCCGGTGTTTATGATACTCAACTGCTGTGACCTCTGAATTTCAGAGATGAAATGAAAACTATGCAAGAGGTCTCAATGGTGACACATGGCCCTAAATATTTGTCCTGCAACGGGGATATCTTAGAAAGAACTACGAACGTGACTTCCATTTGACCCAAAGACATTGCTATCATTTTCTGGCAAGTCAAGATATCATTCCAGTGCCAGACCCAAGAACCTGCTTGGAGCACTGGAGGCACTGTTGTGTACTGTCGTGTACAATGTCAGCATACAGTAGAGTCCTGCCTGCTCTTTTCTTTCCATATCACCTGGGAGTTGCTCATGATGTGAGGAGCATGCAAGGCCACAACAAATCCTAACTGTGCTCACAGAGGACCGTGCTGTCATGTACTCAGCGTATTTCCCTTGATATCTGTGGGCGTGAATCAAGGGAAGGAGGGGCACGTCCGTGATGATCCAATCCTTAGCCTTCTGGTCCTTCATTCCACCTGCATGCATTGTCGGGGCAGGATGGTTCTCAGAGCCTGTGCGTGGGGGTACCCAAACCCTCAGAATACACGAATGGACCGCGACGCTCCTAATTCTTTCGGGCCTGGCTTCAGCAATTTTGCCCTGGGCCTCTAAGGTGAAAAGCATATGGATTCCTGAGGATGGGTTTGACGTGACTCACATTTTCGAGAGACTCCTGTGTGCCTGCTGCCTCAAACACACGTCGGTGCTCCCGCAAGACAGGGCCTCAGGACTCACTGTAGCTTCTCTCTTCACCTGGAAGCTCTGCGTGTCCCATGCGGATGGGACCACTTGAGTCCCGTGGGTGTCAGGGGCCCCCTTCCCTAGCACGCAGAGAGTCCCTGCATCTTCGAGGCCTTCTCTTTGTCCAAAAAGCTCCCGATTCTCTAACCTAGGGTGAGAGCGAATGCTATCACCCTAGGTTAGAGAATCGGCTCTCTTCAGAGAAACGGTCAGATTGACATCATTCACAAAGATGGCCGCCGCAGGGCCATGGGCCAGCCGCAGTCGCTCTTGTTCAAATTGAGCAATTTCTGCGGGTTCAGCCCCTCACTTACAATTGGTGAGCCTACTGTCATGGGGCTGTCTGAAATGCGAGGGAGCAGGGCGCGGAGGCTGTGTTTCTCTGGCAAGGAGACAGCTCCAGAAAGTCTCCGTTAATTGGCTGGAGGCGGAGGGCCTCCCCGAGCACCAAGCCAGCTGATGGAGCACGAGAGCCTGCCTGACATCTAACAAATACAGACATGAGAAAAACCGTCGAGAACGTCTCAGTCCACTTCCGTGACTGCTCACTTACCCTTGTCACTGGTGATGATGAGGGGTCACCTTCTTCTGAAACGTGCAGGGGTGCTGGTGCAGGTTTCTTGAGAGAGAGCCTGGCAACTCCGGGACTTGTCAGGAGCGCTGTTTTCTTTCCACCCAATGACAGAGGCGCTAGGACTCTTGCTTGTGTGTTGAATGCCACTCCCATAGGTCCTTGAATTCCTTCTTGACTTGTCTTGAATAGGAATTGATCTGCTTACCTTCTATCAGAATCAAATTGCGAAGTACACAGAACAGGTGCTGGCCAAGGAGGCGCTGCCTCTCCAGAAACCGGTGTGGAGCACGTTTTCATCGCCCCCCCCCCCCACCCCCACACAAGGGGGGTGGCCAAGTATTTTACTTATTTAACTAGGAGAGAGAAAGGGAGAGATCGAGAAGAGTTAAAAGGACACACGGCAAGGATATGGGCACACCTGGTGCCCTAGCACACACGAGCGCCCCCCTTGTGTCTCAGGCCTGCTTTATGGCCCAAGGCTCGAACGGCCGTCCATGGGGTTTCAGAGTCAAAAGACCTAACCATTTGCGCACACTTGCCGCTTGCCACGCAGCCCGCGGCTTCTTCCCCTTTGTCCTTCTACCTCCAGGTGGGCTTGAATTCTACCAGCAGGTGTCCTGCGATTCAGCACGTAGCCTCAGGCTGGCTGCAATGTCATGTTCATCCTCTTTTTTTTTTTTTTTTCTATGTTTATCCTCTTATCTCTGCTGACACTATAGGTGACTGCCATGACTTCCAGCCCCCTGTGTTTATGATACTCAACTGCTGTGACCTCTGAATTTCAGAGATGAAATGAAAACTATGCAAGAGGGGCTCAATGGTGGACACATGGCCCTATATTATTGTCCTGCAACGGGGATATCTTAGAAAGAACTACGAACGTGACTTCACTTTGACCCAAAGACCCATTGCTATCATTTTCTGGGCAAGTCAAGAAATCAATACCAGTGCCAGACCCAAGAACCTGCTTGGAGCACTGGAGGCACTGTTGTGTACTGTCGTTACAATGTCAGCATACAGTAGAATCCTTGCCTGCTTCTTTTCTTTCCCTATCACCTGGGAGTTGCTCATGATGTGAGGAGCATTGCAAGGCACAACAAATCCTAACTGTGCTCACAAGAGGACCGTTTGTCATGTACTCAGCGTATTTCCCTTGATTATCTGGTGGGCGTGACTCAAAGAAGGAGGGGCACGTCCGTGGATGATCCAATCCTTAGCCTTCTGGTCCTTCCATTCCACCTGCATGCATTGTCGGGGCAGGATGGTTCTCAGAGCCTGTGCGTGGGGGTACCCAAACCCTCAGAATACACGAATGGACCGCGACGGCTCCTAATTCTTTCGGGCCTGGCTTCAGCAATTTTGCCCTGGCCTCTAAGGTGAAAGCATATGGATTCCTGAGGATGGGTTTTGACGTGACTCACATTTTTCGAGAGACGCCTGTGTGCCTGCTGCCTCAAACACACGTCGGTGCTCCCGCTAGACAGGGCCTCAGGACTCACTGGTAGCTTCTATCTTCACCTGGAAGCTCTGCGTGTCCCATGCGGATGGGACCCACTTGAGTCTCCGTGGGGTGTCAGGGGCCCCCCTTTCCCTAGCACGCAGAGAGTCCCTGCATCTTCGAGGCCTTCTCTTTGTCCAAAAAGCTCCCGATTCTCTACCTAGGTGAGAGCGAATGCTATCACCCGTAGGTTTAGAGAATCGGCTCTCCTTCAGAGAAACGGTAGATTGACATCAATTCACAAAGATGGGCGACGCAGGGCCATGGGCCAGCCGCAGTCGCTCTTGTTCAAATTGAGCAATTTCTGCGGGTTCAGCCCCTCACTTACCAATTGGTGAGCCTACTGTCATGGGGCTGTCTGAAATGCGAGGGGAGCAGGGCGCGGAGGCTGTGTTTCTCTGGCAAGGAGACAGCTCCAGAAAGTCCCGTTAATTGGCTGGAGGCGGAGGGCCTCCCCGAGCACCAAGCCAGCTGATGGAGCACGAGAGCCTGCCTGACATCTAACAAATACGGACATGAGAAAACCGTCGAGAACGTCTCAGTCCACTTCCGTGGACTGCTCACTTACCCTTGTCACTGGTGATGATGAGGGGTCACTTCTTCTGAAAACGTGCAGGGGTGCTGGTGCAGGTTTCTTGAGAGAGAGCCTGGCAACTCCGGGACTTGTCAGGAGCGCTGTTTTTCTTTCCACCCAATGACAGAGGCGCTAGGACTCTTGCTCGTGTGTTGAATGCCACTCCCATAGGTCCTTGAATTCCTTCTTGACTTGTCTTGAATAGGAATTGATCTGCTTACCTTCTATCAGAATCAAATTGCGAAAGTACAACCAGAACAGGTGCTGGCCAAGGAGGCGCTGCCTCTCCAGAAACCGGTGTGGAGCACGTTTTCATCGCCCCCCCCACCCCCACACAAGGGGGGTGGCCAAGTATTTTACTTATTTAACTAGGAGAGAGAAAGGGAGAGATCGAGAAGAGTTAAAAGGACACACGGCAGGATATGGGCACACCAGGTGCCCTAGCACACACGAGCGCCCCCTTGTGTCTCAGGCCTGCTTATGGCCCAAGTTCGAAACCGGCGTCCTGGGGTTTCAGAGTCAAAAGACCTAACCTTTGCGCCACTTGCCGCTTGCCACGCAGCCCGCGGCTTCTTCCCTTTGGTCCTTTCTACCTCCAGGTGGGATTGAATTCTACCAGCAGGTGTCCTGCTTTTCAGCACGTAGCCTCAGGCTGGCTGCAATTTCATGTTCATCCTCTTTTTTTTTTTTTCTATGTTTATCCTCTTATCTCTGCTTGACACTATAGTTGACTGCCATGACTTCCAGCCCCCTGTGTTTATGATACTCAACTGCTGTGACTCTGAATTTCAGAGATGAAATGAAAAACTATGCAAAGTGCTCAATGGTGACACATGGCCCTAATATTTGTCCTGCAACGGGGATATCTTAGAAAGAACTACGAACGTGACTTCCATTTGACCCAAAGACATTGCTATCATTTTCTGGCAAGTCAAGATATCATTCCAGTGCCAGACCCAAGAACCTGCTTGGAGCACTGGAGGCACTGTTGTGTACTGTCGTGTACATGTCAGCATACAGTAGAGTCCTGCCTGCTCTTTTCTTTCCATATCACCTGGGAGTTGCTCATGATGTGAGGAGCATGCAAGGCCACAACAAATCCTAACTGTGCTCACAGAGGACCGTGTGTCATGTACTCAGCGTATTTCCCTTGATATCTGTGGGCGTGACTCAAAGAAGGAGGGGCACGTCCGTGATGATCCAATCCTTTAGCCTTCTGGTCCTTCATTCCACCTGCATGCATTGTCGGGGCAGGATGGTTCTCAGAGCCTGTGCGTGGGGGTACCCAAACCCTCAGAATACACGAATGGACCGCGACGCTCCTAATTCTTTCGGGCCTGGCTTCAGCAATTTTGCCCCTGGGCCTCTAAGGTGAAAAGCATATGGATTCCTGAGGATGGGTTTGACGTGACTCACATTTTCGAGAGACTCCTGTGTGCCTGCTGCCTCAAACACACGTCGGTGCTCCCGCTAGACAGGGCCTCAGGACTTCACTGGTAGCTTCTCTCTTCACCTGGTAGCTCTGCGTGTCCCATGCGGATGGGTTCCACTTGAGTCCCGTGGGTGTCAGGGGCCCCCTTTCCCTAGCACGCAGAGAGTCCCTGCATCTTCGAGGCCTTCTCTTTGTCCAAAAAGCTCCCGATTCTCTAACCTAGGGTGATAGCGAATGCTATCACCCTAGGTTAGAGAATCGGCTCTCTTCAGAGAAACGGTCAGATTGACATCATTCACAAAGATGGGCCGACGCAGGGCCATGGGCCAGCCGCAGTCGCTCTTGTTCAAATTGAGCAATTTCTGCGGGGTTCAGCCCCTCACTTACAATTGGTGAGCCTACTGTCATGGGGCTGTCTGAAATGCGAGGGAGCAGGGGCGCGGAGGCTGTGTTTTCTCTGGCAAGGAGACAGCTCCAGAAAGTCTCCGTTAATTGGCTGGAGGCGTAGGGCCTCCCCGAGCACCAAGCCAGCTGATGGAGCACGAGAGCCTGCCTGACATCTAACAAATACATACATGAGAAAACCGTCGAGAACGTCTCAGTCCACTTCCGTGGACTGCTCACTTACCCTTGTCACTGGTGATGATGAGGGGTCACTTCTTCTGAAACGTGCAGGGGTGCTGGTGCAGGTTTCTTGAGAGAGAGCCTGGCAACTCCGGGACTTGTCAGGAGCGCTGTTTTCTTTCCACCCAATGACAGAGGCGCTAGGACTCTTGCTTGTGTGTTGAATGCCACTCCCATAGGTCCTTGAATTCCTTCTTGACTTGTCTTGAATAGAATTGATCTGCTTACCTTCTATCAGAATCAAATTGCGAAGTACACAGAACAGGTGCTAGGCCAAGGAGGCGCTGCCTCTCCAGAAACCGGTGTGGAGCACGTTTTCATCGCCCCCCCCACCCCCACACAAGGGGGGTGGCCAAGTATTTTACTTATTTAACTAGGAGAGAGAAAGGGAGAGATCGAGAAGAGTTAAAAGGACACACGGCAGATATGGGCCACACCAGGTGCCCTAGCACACACGAGCGCCCCCTTGTGTCTCAGGCCTGCTTATGGCCCAAGGCTCGAACCGGCGTCCTGGGGTTCAGAGTCAAAAGACCTAACCTTTGCGCCACTTGCCGCTTGCCACGCAGCCCGCGGCTTCTTCCCTTTGTCCTTTCTACCTCCAGGTGGGCTTGAATTCTACCAGCAGGTGTCCTGCGATTCAGCACGTAGCCTCAGGCTGGCTGCAATGTCATGTTCATCCTCTTTTTTTTTTTTTTTCTATGTTTATCCTCTTATCTCTGCTGACACTATAGGTGACTGCCATGACTTCCAGCCCCCTGTGTTTATGATACTCAACTGCTGTGACCTCTGAATTTCAGAGATGAAATGAAAACTATGCAAGAGGTCTCAATGGTGACACATGGCCCTAAATATTTGTCCTGCAACGGGGATATCTTAGAAAGAACTACGAACGTGACTTCCATTTGACCCAAAGACATTGCTATCATTTTCTGGCAAGTCAAGATATCATTCCAGTGCCAGACCCAAGAACCTGCTTGGAGCACTGGAGGCACTGTTGTGTACTGTCGTGTACAATGTCAGCATACAGTAGAGTCCTGCCTGCTCTTTTCTTTCCATATCACCTGGGAGTTGCTCATGATGTGAGGAGCATGCAAGGGCACAACAAATCCTAACTGTGCTCACAGAGGTCCGTGTGTCATGTACTGTGCGTTTTTCACTTGATATCTGTGGGGTTGACTCAAAGAAGGAGGGGCACAGTCCGTGATGATCCAGTCCTTAGCCTTCTGGTCTTCATTCCACCCTGCATTGCATTGTCGGGGCAGGATGGTTCTCAGAGGCCTGGGAGTGGGGGTACCCAAACCCTCAGAGATACACGAATGGACCCCGCGACGTCTCCTAATTCTTTCGGCCTTGGCTTCAGCAATTTTGCCCTGGGCCTCTAAGGGTGAAAAAGCATATGGATTCCTGAGGATGGGGTTTTGACGTGACTCACATTTTCGAGAGACTCCTGTGTGCCTGCTGCCTCAAACACACGTTCGGTGCTCCCGCTAGACAGGGCCCTCAGGACTCACTGGTAGCTTCTTCTTCTTCACCTGGAAGCTCTGCGTGTCCCATGCGGATGGGACCACTTGAGTCCCGTGGGGTGTCAGGGGTCCCCCTTTCCCTAGCACGCAGAGAGTCCCTGCATCTTCGAGGCCTTCTCTTTGTCCAAAAAGCTCCGATTTCTCTAACCTAGTGGTGAGAGCGAATGCTATCACCCTAGGGTTAGAGAATCGGCTCTCTTCAGAGAAACGGTCAGATTGACATCAATCACAAAGATGGCCGACGCAGGGCCATGGGCCAGCCGCAGTCGCTCTGGTTCAAATTGAGCAATTTCTGCGGGTTCAACCCCTCACTTACAATTGGTGAGCCTACTGTCATGGGGGCAGGTCTGAAATGCGGAGGGAGCAGGGGCGCGGAGGCTGTGTTTCTCTGGCAAGGAGACAGCTCCAGAAAGTCTCCGGTTAATTGGCTGGGAGGCGGAGGGCCGTCCCCGAGGCACCAAGCCAGCTGATGGGAGCACAGGAGAGCTGGCCTGACATCTAACCAAATACAGACATGAGAAAACCGTCGAGAACGTCTCAGGTCCACTTCGTGGGGACTGCTCACATTACCCTTGTCACTGGTGATGATGAGGGGGTCACTTCTTCTGAATACGTGCAGGGGGTGCTGGTGCAGGTTTCTTGAGAGAGAGCCTGGCAACTCCGGGACTTGTCAGGAGCGCTGTTTTCTTTCCACCCAATGACAGAGGGCGCTAGGACTCTTGCTTGTGTGTTGAATGCCACTCCCATAGGTCCTTAGAATTCCTTCTTGACTTGTCTTGAATAGGATTTGATCTGCTTACCTTCTATCAGAATCAAATTGCGAAGTACACAGAACAGGTGCTGGCCAAGGAGGGCGCTGCCTCTCCAGAAACCGGTGTGGAGCAACGTTTTCATCGCCCCCTCCCACCCCCTACACAAGGGGGGTGGCCAAGTATTTTACTTATTTAACTAGGAGAGAGAAAGGGAAGATCGAGAAGAGTTAAAAGGACACACGGCAGGATATGGGGCACACCAGGTGCCCTAGCACACACGAGCGCCCCCTTGTGTCTCAGGCCTGCTTATGGCCCAAGGCTCGAACTCGGCGTCCTGGGGTTTCAGAGTCAAAAGACCTAACCTTTTGCGCCACTTGCCGCTTGCCACGCAGCCCGCGGCTTCTTCCCTTTGGTCCTTTCTACCTCCAGGTGGGCTTGAATTCTACCAGCAGGTGTCCTGCGATTCAGCACGTAGCCTCATGCTGGCTGCAATGTCCTGTTCATCCTCTTTTTTTTTTTTTTTTCTATGTTTATCCTCTTATCTCTGCTGACACTATAGGTGACTGCCATGACTTCCAGCCCCCTGTGTTTATGATACTCATCTGCTGTGACCTCTGAATTTCAGAGATGAAATGATACTATGCAAGAGGTCTCAAATGGTGACACATGGCCCTAAATATTTGTCCTGCAACGGGGATATCTTGAGAAAGAACTACGAACGTGACTTCCATTTGACCCAAAGACATTGCTATCATTTTCTGGCAAGTCAAGAGATCATTCCAGTGCCAGACCCAATAACCTGCTTGGAGCACTGGAGGCACTGTTGTGTACTGTCGTGTACAATGTCAGCATACAGTAGAGTCCTGCCTGCTCTTTTCTTTCCATATCACCTGGAGTTGCTCATGATGTGAGGAGCATGCAAGGCCACAACAAATCCTAACTGTGCTCACAGAGGACCGTGTGTCATGTACTCAGCGTATTTCCCTTGATATCTGTGGGCGTGACTCAAAGAAGGAGGGGCACGTCCGTGATGATCCAAGTCCTTAGCCTTCTGGTCCTTCATTCCACCTGCATGCATTGTCGGGCAGGATGGTTCTCAGAGCCTGTGCGTGGGGGGTACCCAAACCCTCAGAATACACGAATGGACCGCGACGCTCCTAATTCTTTCGGGCCACTGGCTTCAGCAATTTGCCCTGGGGCCTCTAAGGTGAAAAGCATATGGATTCCTGAGGATGGGGTTTGACGTGACTCACATTTTCGAGAGACTCCTGTGTGCCTGCTGCCTCAAACACACGTCGGTGCTCCCGCAAGACAGGGGCCTCAGACTCACTGGTAGCTTCTCTCTTCACCTGGAAGCTCTGCGTGTCCATGCGGATGGGGACCACTTGAGTCCCGTGGGTGTCAGGGCCCCCTTTCCCTAGCACGCAGAGAGTCCCTGCATCTTCGAGGCCTTCTCTTTGTCCCAAAAAGCTCCCGATTCTCTAACCTAGGGGTGAGAGCGAATGCTATCACCCTAGGTTAGAGAATCGGCTCTCTTCAGAGAAACGGGTCAGATTGACATCATCTCACAAAGATGGCCGACGCAGGGGCCATGGGGCCAGCCGCAGGTCGCTCTTGTTCAAATTGAGGCAATTTTCTGCGGGTTCAGCCCCTCACTTACAATTGGTGACGCCTACGTCATGGGGGATTGTCTGAAATGCGAGGGAGCAGGGGCGCGCGGAGGCTGTGTTTCTCTGGCAAGGAGACAGCTCCAGAAAGTCTCCGTTAATTGGCTGGAGGCGGAGGGGCCTCCCCGAGCACCAAGCCAGCTGATGGAGCACGAGAGCCTGCCTGACATCTAACAAATACAGACATGAGAAAACCGTCGAGAACGTCTCAGTCCACTTCCGTGGACTGCTCACTTACCCTTGTCACTGGTGATGATGAGGGGTCACTTCTTCTGAAACGTGCAGGGGTGCTGGTGCAGGTTTCTTGAGAGAGAGCCTGGCAACTCCGGGACTTGTCAGGAGCGCTGTGTTCTTTCCACCCAATGACAGAGGCGCTAGGACTCTTGCTTGTGTGTTGAATGCCACTCCCATAGGTCCTTGAATTCCTTCTTGACTTGTCTTGAATAGGAATTGATTCTGCTTACCTTCTATCAGAATCAAATTGCGAAGTACACAGAACAGGTGCTGGCCAAGGAGGCGCTGCCTCTCCAGAAACCGGTGTGGAGCACGTTTTCATCGCCCCCCCACCCCCACACAAGGGGGTGGCCAAGTATTTTACTTATTTAACTAGGAGAGAGAAAGGGAGAGATCGAGAAGAGTTAAAAGGACACACGGCAGGATATGGGCACACCAGGTGCCCTAGCACACACGAGCGCCCCCTTGTGTCTCAGGCCTGCTTATGGCCCAAGGCTCGAACCGGCGTCCTGGGGTTTCAGAGTCAAAAGACCTAACCTTGGCGCCACTTGCCGCTTGCCACGCAGCCCGCGGCTTCTTCCCTTTGTCCTTTCTACCTCCAGGTGGGCTTGAATTCTACCAGCAGGTGTCCTGCGATTCAGCACGTAGCCTCAGGCTGGCTGCAATGTCATGTTCATCCTCCTTTTTTTTTTTTCTAGTTTAGTCCTCTTATCTCTGCTGACACTATAGGTGGACTGCCATGACTTCCAGCCCCCTGTGTTTATGATACTCAACTGCTGGTGACCTCTGAATTTCAGAGATGAAATGAAAACTATGCAAGAGGTCTCAATGGTGACACATGCCCTAAATATTTGTCCTGCAACGGGGATATCTTAGAAAGAACTTACGAACGTGACTTCCATTTGACCCAAAGACATTGCCTATCATTTTCTGGCAAGTCAAGATATCATTCCAGTGCCAGACCCAAGAACCTGCTTGGAGCACTGGAGGCACTGTTGTGTACTGTCGTAGTACAGTGTCAGGGGCATACAGCTAGATGTACCTGCCTGCCTCTTTTCTTTCCATATCACCTGGGTAGTTGCCTCATAGATGATGAGGAGACAATGCAAGGCCAAGCAGACAAATCCTAACTGTTGCTCACAGAGGACCCGTGGTGTCAATGTACTCAGCGTTATTTCCCCTTGATATCTGTGGGCGTCGGCACTCATAAGAAGGAGGGCACCGGTCCCGTGATGATCCAATAGCTAGCGATTCTGGGCTCCTTCATTCTCACACCTGCTTCGCATTGTCGGGGCAGGATGAGGTTTCCTCAGCAGCCTATGAGTGGGCGGTACCCGAAACCCGCTCAGAACTACACGAATGGACGTCCGACTGCTGCCCTGAATTCTTTCGGGTCTGGCTTCAGCAATTTCTTGGTCCTCTGGGCCTTCTAAGGTGAAAAGCATATGGATTCCTGAGGTGATGGGTTTGACGTGACTCACATTTTTCGAGAGACTCCTGTGTGCCTGCTGCCTCAAACACACGTCGGTGCTCTCCCGCTAGACAGGGCCTCAGGACTCACTGAGCTAGCTTCTTCTCATTCACTCTGGAAACTCTGCGTGTCCCATGCGGATGGGACCACTTTGAGGATCCCGTGGGTGTCATGGGGCCCCCCTTGTCCCTAGCAACGCCAGAGAGTCCCTGCATATTCGAGGCCTTCTCTTTGTCCTAAAGAGCTCCCGATTCTCTAGACCTAGGGTGGAGAGCGAATGCTATCACCCTAGGTTAGAGAATAGCGAGGCTCAGCTTCAGAGAAACGTGTCAAGGATTGACATCATTCACAAAGATGGCCGACGAAGGGCCATGGGCCAGCCGCAGTGCAAGCTCTTGTTCAAATTGAGCAATTTCCGGCGGGTTCAGCCCCTCACTGTTACAGATTGGGTGAGCCCCTTACTGTCATGGTGGCTGTTCTGGAAATTGCGAGGGAGCAGATGGCGGCGGAGGGCTGTGTTTTCTCTGGCAAGGAGACAGCTTCAATAGTCTCCGTTAATTGGCTGGAGGCGGGAGGGCCTCCTCCAGAGCACCAAGCCAGCTGATGGAGCACGAGAGCCTGCCTGAACATCTAACAAATACAGACATGAGAAAACCGTCGAGAACGTCTCAGTCCACTTCCGTGGACTGCTCACTTACCCTTGTCACTGGTGATGATGAGGGGGTCACTTCTTCTGAAACGTGCAGGGGTGCTGGTGCAGGTTTCTTGAGAGAGAGCCTGGCAACTCCGGGACTTGTCAGGAGCGCTGTTTTCTTTCCACCCAATGACAGAGGCGCTAGGACTCTTGCTTGTGTGTTGGAATGCCACTCCCATAGGTCCTTGAATTCCTTCTTGACTTGTCTTGAATGGGAATGATCTGCGTACCTTCTATCAGAATCAAATTGCGAAGTACACAGAACAGGTGCTGGCCAAGGAGGCCGCTGCCTCTCCAAGAAACCGGTGTGGAGCACGTTTTCATCGCCCCCCCCACCCCCACACAAGGGGGGTGGCCAAGTATTTTACTTATTTAACTAGGAGAGAGAAAGGGAGAGATCGAGAAGAGTTTAAAAGGACACACGGCAGGATATGGGCACACCAGGTGCCCATAGCACACACGAGCGCCCCCTTGTGTCTCAGGCCTGCTTAGGGCCCAAGGCTCGAACCGGCGTCCTGGGGTTTCAGAGTCAATAGACCGAACCTTGCAGCCACATGCCGCTGTGCCACGCAGAGCCCGCGGCTGTCTTCCCTTTGTCCTTTCTACCATCCAGGTTGGGCGTTGAATTCTACCAGCGAGTTGTCCTGCGATTCAGCACGTAGACTCAGGCTGGCTGCAATGTCATGTTCATCCTCTTTTTTTTTTTTCTTTGTTTATCGTCTTATCTCTGCTGACACTATAGGTGACTGCCAAGAATTCCAGCCCCCTGTGTTTATGATACTCAACTGCTGTGACCTCTGAATTCAGAGATGAAATGAAAAACTATGCGAAGAGGTCTCAATGGTGACACATGGCCCTAAAATATGTGTCCCTGCAACGGGGATTATCTTATGAAAGAACTACGAACCGTGACCTTCCATTTGACCCAAATGAGCATTGCTATCATTTTCTGCAAGTCATGATATCAGTTCCAGTGCCAGACCCAAGAACCTGCTTGGGAGCACTGGAGGCACTGTTGTGTACTGTCTTGTACAATGTCAGCATACAGTAAGAGTCCTGCCTGCTCTTTTCTTTCCATATCACCTGGGAGTTGCTCATGATGTGAGGAGCATGCAAGGCCACAACAAATCCTAACTGTGCTCACAGAGGACCGTGTGTCATGTACTCAGCGTTATTTCCCTTGATATCTGTGGGCGTGACTCAAAGAAGGAGGGGGCACGTCCGTGATGATCCAATCCTTAGCCTTCTGGTCCTTCATTTCCACCTGCATGCATTGTCGGGGCAGGATGGTTCTCAGAGCCTGTGCGTGGGGGTTGCCCAACCCTCAGAATACACGAATTGGACCGCGACGCTCCTAATTCTTTCGGGCCTGGCTTCAGCAATTTTGCCCTGGGCCTCTAAGGTGAAAAGCATATGGATTCCTGAGGATGGGGTTTGACGTGACTCCCATTTTCGAGAGACTCCTGTGTGCCTGCTGCCTCAAACACACGTCGGTGCTTCCCGCAAGACAGGGCCTCAGACTCACTGGTAGCTTCTCTCTTCACCTGGAAGCTCTGCGTGTCCCATGCGGATGGGACTCACTTGAGTCCCGCTGGGTGTCAGGGGCCCCCTTTCCCTAGCACGCAGAGAGTCCCTGCATCTTCGAGGCCTTCTCTTTGTCCAAAAGCTCCCGATTCTCTAACCCCTAGGGTGAGAGCGAATTGCTATCACCCTAGGTTAGAGAATCGGCTCTCGTCAGAGAAACGGTCAGATTGACATCATTCACAAAAGATGGCCGACGCAGGGCCATGGGCCAGCCGCAGTCCGCTCTTGTTCAAATTGAGCAATTTCTGCGGGTTCAGCCCCTCACTTTACAATTGGTGAGCCTACTGTCATGGGGCTGTCTGAAAATGCGAGGGAGCAGGGCGCGGTAGGCTGTGTTTCTCTGGCAAGGAGACAGCTCCAGAAAGTCTCCGATAATTGGCTGGAGGCGGAGGGTGCCTCCCCGAGCCCCAAAGGCAGCTGATGGAGCACGAGAGCCTGCCTGACATCTAACAAATACAGACATGAGAAAACCTTCTGAGAACGTCTCAGTCAGCTTCCGTGAGACTGCTCACTTTACCCATGTCACTGGTGATGATGAGGGTCACTTCTCTGGAAACGGTGCAGGGGTGCTGGTGCAGGAGTTTCTTGAGAGAGAGCCTGGCAACGCCGGGACTTGTCAGGGAGCGCTGTGTTCTTTCCACCCTATGACAGAGGCGCTAGGACTCTTGCTTGTGTGTTGAATGCCACTCCATAGGACCTTGAATTCCCTTCTTGACTTGTCCTTGAATAGGAAATTGATTCTGCTTACCTTCTATCAGAATCAAATTGCGAAGGACACAGAACCGGTGCTGGCCAAGGAGGCGCTGCCTCTCCAGAAACCGGTGTGGAGCACGTTTACATCGCCCCCCCCACCCCCACACAAGGGGGGGTGGCCAAGTATTTTACTTATTTAACTAGGAGAGAGAAAGGAGGAAGATCGAGAAGAGTTTAAAAGGACACACGGCAGGATATGGGCACACCAGGTGCCCTAGCACACACGAGCGCCCCCTTGTGTCTCAGGCCTGCTTATGGCCCAAGGCTCGAACCGGCGTCCTGGGGTTTCAGAGTCAAAAGACCTAACCTTTGCGCCACTTGCCGCTTGCCACGCAGCCCGCGGCTTCTTCCCTTTGTCCTTTCTACCTCCAGGTGGGCTTGAATTCTACCAGCAGGTGTCCTGCGATTCAGCACGTAGCCTCAGGCTGGCTGCAATGTCATGTTCATCCTCTTTTTTTTTTTTTTCTATGTTTATCCTCTTATCTCTGCTGACACTATAGGTGACTGCCATGACTTCCAGCCCCCTGTGTTTATGATACTCAACTGCTGTGACCTCTGAATTTCAGAGATGAAATGAAAACTATGCAAGAGGTCTCAATGGTGACACATGGCCCTAAATATTTGTCCTGCAACGGGGATATCTTAGAAAGAACTACGAACGTGACTTCCATTTGACCCAAAGACATTGCTATCATTTTCTGGCAAGTCAAGATATCCTCCAGTGCCAGACCCAAGAACCTGCTTGGAGCACTGGAGGCACTGTTGTGTACTGTCGTGTACAATGTCAGCATACAGTAGAGTCCTGCCTGCTCTTTTCTTTCCATATCACCTGGGAGTTGCTCATGATGTGAGGAGCATGCAAGGCCACACAAATCCTAACTGTGCTCACAGAGGACCGTGTGTCATGTACTCAGCGTATTTCCCTTGATATCTGTGGGCGTGACTCAAAGAAGGAGGGGCACGTCCGTGATGATCCAATCCTTAGCCTTTCTGGTCCTTCATTCCACCTGCATGCATTGTCGGGGCAGGATGGTTCTTCAGAGCCTGTGCGTGGGGGTACCCAAACCCTCAGAATACACGAATGGACCGCGACGCTCCCTAATTCTTCTGGGCCTGGCTTCAGCAATTTAGCCCAGGGCCTCTAAGGTGAAAAGCATATGGATTCTCTGAGGATGGGTTTGACGTGACTCACATTTTCGAGAGACTCCTGTGTGCCTGCTGCCTCAAACACACGTCGGTGCTCCCGCTAGACAGGGCCTCAGGACTCACTGGTAGCTTCTCTCTTCACCTGGAAGCTCTGCGTGTCCCATGCGGGATGGGACCACTTGAGTCCCGTGTGGTGTCAGGGGCCCCCTTTCCCTAGCACGCAGAGAGTCCCTGCATCTCGAGGCCTTCTCTTTGTCCAAAAAGCCCCCGATTCTCTAACCTAGGGTGAGAGCGAATGCTATCACCCTAGGTTAGAGAATCGGCTCTCTTCAGAGAAACGGTCAGATTGACCATCATTCACAAAGATGGCCGACGCAGGGCCCATGGGCCCAGCCGCAGTCGCCTCTTGTTCAAATTGAGCAATTTCCAGGGCGGGGGGTTCAGACCCTCACTTCAAGTTGGTGAGCCTACTGTCATGGGGGCTGTCTGAAATGCGAGGGAGCAGGGCGCGGAGGCTGTGTTTCTCTGGCAAGGAGACAGCTCCAGAAAGTCTCCGTTAATTGGCTGGAGGCGGAGGGCCTCCCCGAGCACCAAGCCAGCTGATGGAGCACGAGAGCCTGCCTAACATCTAACAAATACAGACATGAGAAAACCGTCGAGTAACGTCTCAGTCCACTTCCGTGGACTGCTCACTTACCCTTGTCACTGGTGATGATGAGGGGTCACTTCTTCTGAAACGTGCAGGGGTGCTGGTGCAGGTTTCTTGAGAGAGAGCCTGGCAACTCCGGGACTTGTCAGGAGCGCTGTTTTCTTTCACCCAATGACAGAGGCGCTAGGACTCTTGCTTGTGTGTTGAATGCCACTCCCATAGGTCCTTGAATTCCTTCTTGACTTGTCTTGAATAGGAATTGATCTGCTTACCTTCTATCAGGAATTCAATATTTAGAACAGTACACAGAACAGGTGCTGGCCAAGGAGGCCGCTGCTCTCCAGAAACCGGAGTGGAGCTCACGATTTCATCGCCCCCCCCATCCCCACACACGGGTGGTGGCCAAGTATTTACTTATTTAACTAGGAGAGAGAAAGGGAGAGATCGAGAAGAGTTAAAAGGACACACGGCAGGAGATCGGGGCCACACCAGGTGCCCTAGCACACACCCGAGCGCCCCCTTGTGTCTCAGGCCTGCTTATGGCCCAAGGCTCGAACCGGCGTCCTGGGGTTTCAGAGTCAAAAGGACCTAACCTTTGCCGCCAACTTGCCGCTTGCCACGCAGCCCCGCGGCTTCTTCCCTTTGTCCTTTCTACCTCACAGGGTGGGCTTGAATTCTACCAGCAGGTGTCTGCCGATTCAGCACGTAGCCTCAGGCTGGCTGCAATGTCATGTTTCCATCCTCTTTTTTTTTTTTTTATCTATGTTTTCCTCTTATCTCTGCTGACACTATAGGTGACTGCCATGACTTCCAGCCCCTGTGTTTATGATACTCAACTGCTGTGACCTCTGAATTTCAGAGATGAAATGAAAACTATGCAAGAGGTCTCAATGGTGACACATGGCCCTAAATATTTGTCCTGCAACGGGGGATATCTTAGAAAGAACTACGAACGTGACTTCCATTTGACCCAAAGACATTGCTATCATTTTCTGGCAAGTCAAGATATCATTCCAGTGCCAGACCCAAGAACCTGCTTGGAGCACTGGAGGCACTGTTGTGTACTGTCGTGTACAATGTCAGCATACAGTAGAGTCCTGCCTGCTCTTTTCTTTCCATATCACCTGGGAGTTGCTCATGATGTGAGGAGGCATGCAAGGCCACAACAAATCCTAACTGTGCTCACAGAGGACCGTGTGTCATGTACTCAGCGTATTTCCCTGATATCTGTGGGCGTGACTCAAAGAAGGAGGGGCACGTCCGTGGATGATCCAATCCTTACCTTCTGGTCCTTCATTCCACCTGCAGTGCATTGTCGGGGCAGGATGGTTCTCAGAGCCTGTGCGTGGGGGTACCCAAACCCTCAGTAATACACGAATGGACCCGCGACGCTCCTAATTCTTTCGGGCCTGGCTTCAGCAATTTTGCCCTGGGCCTCTAAGGTGAAAGCATATGGATTCCTGAGGATGGGTTTGACGTGACTCACATTTTCGAGAGACTTCCTGTGTGCCTGCTGCCTCAAACACACGTCGGTGCTCCCGCTAGACAGGGCCTCAGGACTCACTGGTGCTTCTCTCTTCACCTGGAAGCTCTGCGTGTCCCATGCGGATGGACCACTTGAGTCCCGTGGGTGTCAGGGGCCCACCCTTTCCCTAGCACGCAGAGAGGCCCTGCATCTTCGAGGCCTTCTCTTTGTCCAAAAAGCATCCCGATTCTCTAACCTAGGGTTGAGAGCGAATGCCTATCACCCTAGGTTAGAGAATCGGCTCTCTTCAGAGAAACGGTCGAATTGACATCATTCACAAAGATGGCCGACGCAGGGCCATGGGCCAGCCGCAGTCCGCTCTTGTTCAAATTGAGCAATTTCTGCGGGTTCAGCCCCTCACTTACAATTAGGTGAGCCTATCTGTCATGGGGCTGTCTGAAATGCGAGGGTGAGCAGGGGCGCGGAGGCTGTGTTTCTCTGCCAAGGAGACAGCTCAGAAAGTCTCCGTTAATTGGCTGGAGGCGAGGGCCTCCACCGAGCACCAAGCCAGCTGATGGAAGCACGAGAGCCTGCCTGACCTCTAACAAATACAGACATGAGAAAAACCGTCGAGAACGTCTCAGTCCACTTCCGTGGACCTGCTCACTTACCCTTGTCACTGGTGATGATGAGGGGTCACTTCTTCTGAACGTGCAAGGGGTGCTGTGGCTGCAGGTTTCTTGAGAGAGAGCCTGGCAACTCCGGGACTTGTCAGGAGCGCTGTTTCTTTCCACCCAATGACAGAGGCGCTAGGACTCTTGCTTGTGTGTTGAATGCCACTATCCCATAGGTCCTCTGAATTCCTTCTTGACTTGTCTTGAATAGGAATTGATTCTGCTTACCTTCTATCAGAATCAAATTGCGAAGTACACAGAACAGGTGCTGGCCAAGGAGGCGCTGCCCTCTCCAGAAAACCGGTGTGGAAGCAACGTTTTCATCGCCCCCCCCGCCCCCACACCAAGGGGGGTGGCAAGTATTTTAACTTATTTAACTAGGAGAGAGAAAGGGAGAGATCGAAGAAGAGTTAAAAGGACACACGGCAGGATATGGGCACCACCAGGTGCCCCTAGCACAGCAACCGATGCGCCCCCTTGTGTCTCAGGCCTGCTTATGGCCCAAGGCTCGAACCCGGCGTCCTGGGGTTTCAGAGTCAAAAGACCCTCAACCTTTGCGCCACTTGCCGCTTGCCACGCAGCCCGCGTGCTTCTTCCCTTTGTCCTTTCTACCTCCAGGTGGGCTTGAATTCTACCAGCAGGTGTCCTGCGATTCAGCACGTAAGCCTCAGGCTGGCTGCAATGTCATGTTCATCCCTCTTGTTTTTTTTTTTTTCTATGTTTATCCTCTTATCTCTGCTGACACTATAGTGACTGCCCATGACTTCCCAGCCCCCTGTGTTTATGATACTCAACTGCTGTGACCTTCTGAATTTCAGAGATGAAATGAAAACCTATGCAAGAGTCTCAATGGTGACACATGGCCCTAAATATTTGTCCTGCAACGGGGATATCTTAGAAAGAACTACGAACCGTGACTTCCATTTGACCCAAAGACATTGCCTATCATTTCTAGGCAAGTCAAGATATCATTCCAGTGCCAGACCAAGAACCCTGCTTGGAGCACTGGAGGCACTGTTGTGTACTGTCGTGTACAATGTCAGCATACAGTAGAGTCCTGCCTGCTCTTTTCTTTCCATATCACCTGGGAGTTGCTCTGATGTGAGGAGCATGCAAGGGCTCACATACAAATCCTAAACTGTGCTCACAGGAGGACCGTGTGTGCATTGTACTCAGCGTATAACCCTTGATATCTGTGGGCGTGACTCAAAGAAGGAGGGGCACGTCCGTGATGATCCAATCCTTAGCCTTCTGGTCCTTCATTCCACCTGCATGCATTGTCGGGGCAGGATGGTTCTCAGAGCCTGTGCGTGGGGGTACCCAAACCCTCAGATACACGAATGGACCGCGACGCTCCTAATTCTTTCGGGCCTGGCTTCAGCAATTTTGCCCTGGGCCTCTAAGGTGAAAAGCATATGGATTCCTGAGGATGGGTTTGACGTGACTCACATTTTCGAGAGACTCCTGTGTGCCTGCTGCCTCAAACACACGTCGGTGCTCCCGCTAGACAGGGCCTCAGGACTCACTGGTAGCTTCTCTCTTCACCTGGAAGCTCTGCGTGTCCCATGCGGATGGGACCACTTGAGTCCCTAGGGTGTCAGGGGCCCCCTTTCCCTAGCACGCAGAGAGTCCCTGCATCTTCGAGGCCTTCTCTTTGTCCAAAAAGCTCCCTATTCTCTAACCTAGGGTGAGAGCGAATGCTATCACCCTAGGTTAGAGAATCGGCTCTCTTCAGAGAAACGGTCAGATTGACATCATTCACAAAGATGGCCGACGCAGGGCCAAGGGCCAGCCGCAGTCGCTCTTGTTCAAATTGAGCAATTTCTGCCGGGTTCAGCCCCTCACTTACAATTGGTGAGCTCCCTGTCATGGGGCTGTCTGAAAATGCGAGGGAAGCAGGGCGCGGAGGCTGTGTTTCTCTGGCAAGGAGACAGCTCAGAAAATTCTCCATTAATTGGCTGGAGGGGAGGGCCTCCCCGAGACACCAAGCCAGCTGATGGAGCACGGAGAGCCTGCCTTGACAACGCAACAAATACAGCCATGAGTAAAACCGTCGAGAAAGTCTCCAGTCCACTCCGTGGACTGGCTCACTTACCCCTTGTCCACTGGTGATGATGAGGGGGATCACTTCTTCTGAAACGTGGGGCAAGGGGTGCTGGTGCAGGTTTCTTGAGAGAGAGCCTGGCAACTCCGGGACTTATGCAGGAGCGCTGTTTTCTTTCCACCCAATGACAGAGGCGCTAGGACTCTTGCTTGTGTGTTGAATGCCACTCCCATAGGTCCTTGAATTCCTTCTTGACTTGTCTTGAATAGGAATTGATCTGCTTACCTTCTATCAGAATCAAATTGCGAAGTACACAGAACAGGTGCTGGCCAAGGAGGCGCTGCCTCTCCAGAAACCGGTGTGGAGCACGTTTTCATCGCCCCACCCACCCCACACAAGGGGGGTGGCCAAGTATTTTACTTTATTTAACTAGGAGAGAGAAAGGGAGAGATCGAGAAGAGTTAAAAGGACACACCGGCCGCAGGATATGGGCACACCAGGTGCCCTAGCACAACACGAGCGCCCCCTTGTGTCTCAGGCCTGCTTATGGCCAAGGCTCGAACCGGCGTCCTGGGGTTTCAGAAGTCAAAAGACCTAACACTTTGCGCCACTTGCCGCTTGCCACGCAGCCCGCGGCTTCTTTCCCTCTTTTTCCTTTCTACCTCCAGGTGGGCGTGAATTCTACCAGCAGGTGTCCTGCGATTCAGGCACGTAGCCTCAGGCTGGCTGCAATGTCATGTTCAATCCTCTTTTTTTTTTTTTTTTCTATGTTTATCCTCTTAATCTCTGCTGACACTATAGGTGGACTGCCATGGACTTCCAGGCACCCTGTGTTTATGATACTCAACTGCTGTGGACCTCCTGAATTTCAGAGATGGAAATGGAAAACGATGTGCAAGAGGTCTCAGATGGTGACACATAGGCCTTAAATATTTGTCCTGCAAAGCGGGTATATCTTAGACAAGAACTACGAACGTGACTTCCTTTTGACCCAAAGATACATTGATTATCATTTTCTGGCAAGTCAAGATATCAAAGTCAGTGCCAGACTCAAGAACCTGCTTGGAGCACTGGATGGCACTGTTGTGTACTGGTCGTGTACAATGTCAGCATACAGTAGAGTCCTGCCTGCTCTTTTCTTTCCATATCACCTGGGAGGGTTGCTCATGATGTGAGGAGCATGCAAGGCCACACACAAATCCTAACTGTGGCTCACAGAGGACCGTGTGTCATGTAACTCAGCGTATTTCCCTTGATATCTGTGGGCGTGACTCAAAGAAGGAGGGGCACGTCCGTGATGATCCAATCCTTAGCCTTCTGGTCCTTCATCCACCTGCATGCATTGTCGGGGCAGGATGGATTCTCAGAGCCTGTGCGTGGGGGTACCCAAACCTCAGAATACAACGAATGGACTACGCGACGCTCCTAAATTCTTTCGGGCCTGGCTTCAGCAATTTTGCCCTGGGCCTCTAAGGTGAAAAGCATAATGGAGTTCCTGAGGATGGGGTTTGACGTGACTCACATTTTCGAGAGACTCCTGTGTTGCCTGCTGCCTCAAACACAACGTCGGTGCTCCCGCTAGACAGGGGCCTCAGGACTCACTGGTATCTTCTCTCTTCACCTGGAAGCTCTGCGTGTCCCATGCGGATGGGGACCACTTGAGTCCCCGTGGGTGTCAGGGGCCCCCCTTTCCCTAGCACGCAGAGAGTCCCTACATCTTCGAGGCCCTTCTCTTTGTCCAAAAAAGCTTCCTCGATTCTCTAACCTAGGGTGAGAGCGAATGCTACACCCTAGGTAGAGAATCGGCTCTCTTCAAGAAACGGTCAGATTGACATCATTCACAAAGATGGCCGAACGCAGGGCCCATGGGCCTAGCCGCCGTCGCTCTTGGTTCAAATTGAGCAATTTCTGCGGGTTCAGCCCCCTCACTTACAATTGGTGAGCCTACTACAGTGGGGCTCGTACTGAAATGCGAGGGAGCAGGGCGCGAGCAGTGTTTCTCTGGCAAGGAGACAGCTCCAGAAATAAGTCTCGCGTTATTGGCTGGGAGCGGAGGGCCTACCCCGAGCAGCCAAGGCAGCTTGATGGAGCACGAGAGCCCTGCCTGGACATCATAACAAATACAGCACATGAGAAAACCGTCGAGAACGTCTCGTCCGACTTCCTGTACTGCCTCACTTACCCCTTGTCACTGTGATGGATGAGGGGTCACTTCTTCTGAAACGTGCAGGGGTGCTGGTGCAGGTTTCCTTGAGAGAGAGCCTGGCAACTCCGGGACTTGTCAGGAGCGCTGTTTTCTTTCCACCCAATGACAGAGGCGCTAGGACTCTTGCTTGTGTGTTGAATGCCACTCCCATAGGTCCTTGAATTCCTTCTTGACTTGTCTTGAATAGGAATTGATCTGCTTACCTTCTATCAGAATCAAATTGCGAAGTACACAGAACAGGTGCTGGCCAAGGAGGCGCTGCCTCTCCAGAAACCGGTGTGGAGCACGTTTTCATCGCCCCCCCCACCCCCACACAAGGGGGGTGGCCAAGTATTTTACTTATTTAACTAGGAGAGAGAAAGGGAGAGATCGAGAAGAGTTAAAAGGACACACGGCAGGATATGGGCACACCAGGTGCCCTAGCACACACGAGCGCCCCCTTGTGTCTCAGGCCTGCTTATGGCCCAAGGCTCGAACCGGCGTCCTGGGGTTTCAGAGTCAAAAGACCTAACCTTTGCGCCACTTGCCGCTTGCCACGCAGCCCGCGGCTTCTTCCCTTTGTCCTTTCTACCTCCAGGTGGGCTTGAATTCTACCAGCAGGTGTCCTGCGATTCAGCACGTAGCCTCAGGCTGGCTGCAATGTCATGTTCATCCTCTTTTTTTTTTTTTTTTCTATGTTTATCCTCTTATCTCTGCTGACACTATAGGTGACTGCCATGACTTCCAGCCCCCTGTGTTTATGATACTCAACTGCTGTGACCTCTGAATTTCAGAGATGAAATGAAAACTATGCAAGAGGTCTCAATGGTGACACATGGCCCTAAATATTTGTCCTGCAACGGGGATATCTTAGAAAGAACTACGAACGTGACTTCCATTTGACCCAAAGACATTGCTATCATTTTCTGGCAAGTCAAGATATCATTCCAGTGCCAGACCCAAGACCCTGCTTGGAGCACTGGAGGCACTGTTGTGTACTGTCGTGTACAATGTCAGCATACAGTAGAGTCCTGCCTGCTCTTTTCTTTCCATATCACCTGGGAGTTGCTCATGATGTGAGGAGCATGCAAGGCCACAACAAATCCTAACTGTGCTCACAGAGGACCGTGTGTCATGTAAGCTCAGCGTATTTCCCTTGATATCTGTGGGCGTGACTCAAAGAAGGAGGGGCACTGTTCCGTGATGATCCAATCCTTAGCCTTCTGGTCCTTCATTCCACCTGCATGCATTGTCGGGGCAGGATGGTTCTCAGAGCCTGTGCGTGGGGGTACCCAAACCCTCAGAATACACGAATGGGACCCGCGACGCTCCTAATTCTTTCGGGCCTGCTTCAGCAATTTGGCCCTGGGCCTCAAGGTGAAAAGCATATGGATTCCTGAGGATGGTTTTTGGACGTGACTCACATTTTGAGAGACTCCTGTGTGCCTGCTGCCTCAAACCACACGCTCGGTGCTCCCCGCTAGACAGGGCCTCAGGACTCACTGGTAGCTTCTCTCTTCACCTGGAAGCTCTGCGTGTCCCATGCGGATGGGACCACGTTGAGTCCCGTGGGTGTCAGGGGCCCCCTTTCCTAGCACGCAGAGAAGTCCTGCATCCTCGAGGCCTTCCTTTGTCCCAAAAAAGCTCCCGATTCTCTAACCTAGGGTGAGAGCGAATGCTATCACCCTAGGTTAGAGAATCCGGCTCCTCTTCAGAGAACGGTCAGATTGACATCATTCACAAAGATGGCCGACGCAGGGCCATGGGCCAGCCGCAGTCGCTCTTGTTCAAATGAGCAATTTCTGCGGGTTCAGCCCTCACTTACAATTGGTGAGCCTACTGTCATGGGGGCTGTCTGAAATGCGAGGGAGCAGGGCGCGAGGCTGTGTTTCTCTGGCAAGGAGTACAGCTCCAGAAAGTCTCCGTTAATTGGCTGGAGGCGGAGGGGCCTCCCCGAGCACCAAGCCAGGCTGATGGAGCACGAGAGCTTGCCTAACATCTAACAAATACAGACATGAGAAAACCGTCCGAGAACGGCTCAGTCCACTTCCGTGACTGCTCACTTACCCTTGTCACTGGTGATGATGAGGGGTCACTTCTTCTGAAACGTTGCAGGGGTGCTGGTGCAGGTTTCTTGAGAGAGAGCCTGGCAACTCCGGACTTGTCAGGAGCGCTGTTTTCTTTCCACCCAATGACAGAGGCGCTAGGACTCTTGCTTGTGTGTTGAATGCCACTCCCATAGGTCCTTGAATTCCTTCTTGACTTGTCTTGAATAGGAATTGATCTGACTTACCTTCTATCAGAATCAAATTGCGTAGTACACAGAACAGGGTGCTGCCAAGGAGGCGCTGCCTCTCCAGAAACCGGTGTGGAGCACGTTTTCATCGCCCCACCCCACCCCCACACAAGGGGGCTGGCCAAGTGTTTTACTTATTTAACTAGGAGAGAGAAAGGGAGAGATCGAGAAGAGTTAAAAGGACACACGGCAGGGATATGGGCACACCAGGTGCCCTAGCACACACGAGCGCCCCCTTGTGTCTCAGGCCCTGCTTATGGCCCAAGGGCTCGAACCGGCGTCTGGGGGGGGGGTTTCAGAGGTCAAAAGACCTAACCTTTGCGCCACTTGCCGCTTGCCACGCAGCCCGCGGCTTCTTCCCTTTGTCCTTTCTACCTCCAGGTGGGCTTGAATTCTACCCGCAGGTGTCCAGCGATTCAGCACGTAGCCTCAGGCTGGCTGCAATGTCATGTTCATGCTCTTTTTTTTTTCCTATGTTTATCCTCTTATCTCTGCTGACACTATAGGTGACTGCCATGACTTCCAGCCCCCTGTGTTTATGATACTCAACTGCTGTGACCTCTGAATTTCAGAGATGAAATGAAAACTATGCAAGAGGTCTCAATGGTGACACATGGCCCTAAATATTTGTCCTGCAACGGGGATATCTTAGAAAGAACTACGAACGTGACTTCCATTTGACCCAAAGACATTGCTATCATTTTCTGGCAAGTCAAGATATCATTCCAGTGCCAGACCCAAGAACCTGCTTGGAGCACTGGAGGCACTGTTGTGTACTGTCGTGTACAATGTCAGCATACAGTAGAGTCCTGCCTGCTCTTTTCTTTCCATATCACCTGGGAGTTGCTCATGATGTGAGGAGCATGCAAGGCCACAACAAATCCTAACTGTGCTCACAGAGGACCGTGTGTCATGTACTCAGCGTATTTCCCTTGATATCTGTGGGCGTGACTCAAAGAAGGAGGGGCACGTCCGTGATGATCCAATCCTTAGCCTTCTGGTCCTTCATTCCACCTGCATGCATTGTCGGGGCAGGATGGTTCTCAGAGCCTGTGCGTGGGGGTACCCAAACCCTCAGTGATACACGAATGACCGCGACGCTCCTAATTCTTTCGGGCCTGGCTTCAGCAATTTTTGCCCTGGGCCTCTAAGGTGAAAAGCATATGGATTCCTGAGGATGGGTTTGACGTGACTCACATTTTCGGAGAGGACTCCTGTGGTGCCTGCCTGCCTCAAACACACGTCGGTGCTCCCGCTAGACAGGGCCTCAGGACTCACTGGTAGCTTCTCTGCTTCACCTGGAAGCTCTGCGGTTGTCCCATGGCGGATGGGACCACTTGAGTCCCCGTGGGTGTCAGAGGGCCCCCTTTCCCTAGGCACGCAGAGAGTCCCTGCATCCTCGAGGGCCTTCTCTTTGTCCAAAAAAAGCTCCCGATTCTCTAACCTAGGGTGAGAGCGAATGCTTATCACCCTAGGTTAGAGAATCGGCTCTCTTCAGAGAAACGGTCAGATTGACATCATTCACAAAGATGGCCGACGCAGGGCCATGGGCCAGCCGCAGTCGCTCTTGTTCAAATTGAGCAATTTCTGCGGGTTCAGCCCCTCACTTACACATGGGTGAGCCTACGGTCATGGGGGCTGTCTGAAATGCGAGGGAGCAGGGCGCAGGAGGCTGTGTTTCTCTGGCAAGGAGACAGCTCCAGAAAGTCTCCGTTAATTGGCTGGAGGCGGAGGCCTCCCCGAGCACCAAGCCAGCTGATGGAGCACGAGAGCCTGCCTACATCTAACAAATACTGACATGAGAAAACCGTCGAGAACGTCTCAGTCACTTCCGTGGAGCCTGCTCAACTTACCCTTGTCACTGGTGATGATGAGGGGTCACTTGCTTCTTGAAACCGTGCAGGGGTGCTGGTGCAGGTTTCTTGAGAGAGAGCCTGGCAACCTCCGGGGACTTGTCAGGAGCGCTGTTTTCTTTCCACCCAATGACAGAGGCGCTAGGACTCTTGCTTGTGTGTTGAATGCCACTCCCATAGGTCCTTGAATTCCTTCTTGACTTGTCTTGAATAGGAATTGATCTGCTTACCTTCTATCAGAATCAAATTGCGAAGTACACAGAACAGGTGCTGGCCAAGGAGGCGCTGCCTCCCAGAAACCGGTGTGGAGCACGTTTTCATCGCCCCCCCCCACCCCCACTCAAGGGGGGGTGGCCAAGTATTTTACTTATTTAACTAGGAGAGTGAAAGGGAGAGATCGAGAAGAGTTAAAAGGACACACGGCAGGATATGGGCACACCAGGTGCCCTAGCACACACGAGCGCCCCCTTGTGGTCCTCAGGCTCTGCTTATGGCCCAAGGCTCCGAACCGGCGTCCTGGGGTTTCAGAGTCAAAAGACCTAACCTTCTGCGCCACTTGCCGCTTGCCACGCAGCCCGCGGCTTCTTCCCTTTGTAGCCTTTCTACCTCCAGGTGGGCTTGAATACCTACCAGCAGGTGTCCCTGCGATTCAGCACGTAGCCTCAGGCTGGCTGCAATGGTCATGTTCATCCCTCTTTTTTTTTTTTTTTTCTATGTTTATCCTCTTATCTCTGCTGACACTATAGGTGACTGCCCATGACTTCCAGCCCCCTGTGTTTATGATACTCAACTGCTGTGACCTCTGAATTTCAGAGATGACATGAAAACTATGCAAGAGGGTCTCAATGGTGACACATGGCCCTAAATTATTTGGTCCTGCAACGGGGATATCTTAGAAAGAACTACGAACGTGACTTCCATTTGACCCAAAGACATTGCTATCATTTCTGGCAAGTCAAGATATCATTCCAGTGCCAGACCCAAGAACCCTGCTTGAGCACTGGAGGCACTGTGTGTACTGTCGTTTACAATGTCAGCATACAGTAGAGTCCTGCCTGCTATTTTCTTTCCATATCACCTGGGAGTTGCTCATGATGTGAGGAGCATGCAAGGCCACAACAAATCCTAACTGTGCTCACAGAGGACCGTGTGTCATGTACTCAGCGTATTTCCCCTGATATCTGTGGGCGTGACTCAAAGGAAGGAGGGGCTACGTCCGTGATGATCCAATCCTTAGCCTTCTGGTCCTTCATTCCACCTGCATGCATTGTCGGGGCAGATGGTTCTCAGAGCCTGTGCGTGGGGTACCCAAACCCTCAGAATACACGAATGTGACCGCGACGGCTCCTAATTCCTTTCGGGCCTGGCTTCAGCAATTTGCCCTGGCCTCTAAGGTGAAAAGCATATGGATTCCTGAGGATGGGTTTGACGTGACTCACATTTTCGAGAGACTCCTGTGTGCCTGCTGGCCTCAAACACACGTCGGTGCTCCCGCCTAGACAGGGCCTCAAGGACTCACTGGTAGCTTCTCTCTTCACCTGGAGCTCTGCGTGTCCCATGCGGATGGGACCACTTGAGTCCCGTGGGTGTCAGGGGCCCCCTTTCCCTAGCACGCAGAGAGTCCCTGCATCTTCGAGGCCTTCTCTTTGTCCAAAAAGCTCCCGATTCTCTAACCTAGGGTGAGAGCGAATGCTATCACCCTAGGTTAGAGAATCGGCTCTCTTCAGAGAAACGGTCAGATTGACATCATTCACAAAGATGGCCGACGCAGGGCCATGGGCCAGCCGCAGTCGCTCTTGTTCAAATTGAGCAATTTCTGCGGGTTCAGCCCCTCACTTACAATTGGTGAGCCTACTGTCATGGGGCTGTCTGAAATGCGAGGGAGCAGGGCGCGGAGGCTGTGTTTCTCTGGCAAGGAGACAGCTCCAGAAAGTCTCCGTTAATTGGCTGGAGGCGGAGGGCCTCCCCGAGCACCAAGCCAGCTGATGGAGCACGAGAGCCTGCCTGACATCTAACAAATACAGACATGAGAAAACCGTCGAGAACGTCTCAGTCCACTTCCGTGGACTGCTCACTTACCCTTGTCACTGGTGATGATGAGGGGTCACTTCTTCTGAAACGTGCAGTGGTGCTGGTGCAGGTTTCTTGAGAGAGAGCCTGGCAACCTCGGGACTTGTCAGGAGCGCTGTTTTCTTTCCACCCAATGACAGAGGGCGCTAGGACTCTTGCTTGTGTGTTGAATGCCACTCCCATAGGTTCCTTGAATTCCCTTCTTGACTTGTCTTTGAATAGAATTGATCTGCTTACCTTCTATCAGAATCAAATTGCGAAGCTACACAGAACAGGTGCTGGCCAAGGAGGCGCTGCCTCTCCAGAAAACCGGTGTGGAGCACGTTTTCATCGCCCCCCCCACCCCACAACAGGGGGGTGGCCCAAGTATTTTTACTTCATTTAACTAGAGAGAGAAAGGGAGAGATCGAGAAGAGTTAAAAGGACACCGGCAGGATATGGGCACACCCAGGTGCCCTAGCACCACACGAGGCCACCACTTGTGGTCTCAGGCCTGCTTATGGCCCAAGGCTACGAACCGGCGTCCTGGGGTTTCAGAGGTCAAAAGACCTAACCTTTGCGCACTTGCCGCTTGCCACGCAGCCCGCGGCTTCTTCCCTTTGTCCTTTCTACCTCCAGGTAGGGCTTGAATTCTACCAGCAGGTGTTCCTGCGATTCAGCACGTAGCATCAGGCTGGCTGCAATGTCATGTTCCATCCTCTTTTTTTTTTTTTTCTATGTTTATCCTCTTATCTCTGCTGACACTATAGGTGACTGCCCATGACTTCCAGCCCCCTGTGTTTATGATACTCAACTGCTGTGCCTCTGAATTTCAGAGATGAAATGAAAACTATGCAAGAGGGTCCTCAATGGTGACACATGGCCCTAAATTATTGTTCCTGCAACGGGGGGTAATCTTAGAAAGAACTACGAACGTGACTTCCCCATTTGACCCAAAGACGATTTGCTATCATTTTCTGGCAAGTCAAGATATCATTCCCAGTGCCAGACCCAAGAACCTGCTTGGAGCACTGGAGGCACTGGTTGTGTACCGGTCGTGTACAATGTCAGCATACAGTAGAGTCCTGCCTGCTCTTTTCTTTCCATATCACCTGGGAGTTGCTCATGATGTGAGGAGCATGCAAGGCCACAACAAATCCTAACTGTGCTCACAGAGGACCGTGTGTCATGTACTCAGCGTATTTCCCTTGATATCTGTGGGCGTGACTCAAAGAAGGAGGGGCACGTCCGTGATGATCCAATCCTTAGCCTTCTGGTCCTTCATTCCACCTGCATGCATTGTCGGGGCAGGATGGTTCTCAGAGCCTGTGCGTGGGGGTACCCAAACCCTCAGAATACACGAATGGACCGCGACGCTCCTAATTCTTTCGGGCCTGGCTTCAGCAATTTTGCCCTGGGCCTCTAAGGTGAAAAGCATATGGATTCCTGAGGATGGGTTTGACGTGACTCACATTTTCGAGAGACTCCTGTGTGCCTGCTGCCTCAAACACACGTCGCTGCTCCCGCTAGACAGGGCCTCAGGACTCACTGGTAGCTTCTCTCTTCACCTGGAAGCTCTGCGTGTCCCATGCGGATGGGACCACTTGAGTCCCGTGGGTGTCAGGGGCCCCCTTTCCCTAGCACGCAGAGAGTCCCTGCATCTTCGAGGCCTTCTCTTTGTCCAAAAAGCTCCCGATTCTCTAACCTAGGGTGAGAGCGAATGCTATCACCCTAGGTTAGAGAATCGGCTCTCTTCAGAGAAACGGTCAGATTGACATCATTCACAAAGATGGCCGACGCAGGGCCATGGGCCAGCCGCAGTCGCTCTTGTTCAAATTGAGCAATTTCTGCGGGTTCAGCCCCTCACTTACAATTGGTGAGCCTACTGTCATGGGGCTGTCTGAAATGCGAGGGAGCAGGGCGCGGAGGCTGTGTTTCTCTGGCAAGGAGACAGCTCCAGAAAGTCTCCGTTAATTGGCTGGAGGCGGAGGGCCTCCCCGAGCACCAAGCCAGCTGATGGAGCACGAGAGCCTGCCTGACATCTAACAAATACAGACATGAGAAAACCGTCGAGAACGTCTCAGTCCACTTCCGTGGACTGCTCACTTACCCTTGTCACTGGTGATGATGAGGGGTCAATTCTTCTGAAACGTGCAGGGGTGCTGGTGCAGGTTTCTTGAGAGAGAGCCTGGCAAACTCCGGGTGACTGTCAGGAGCGCTGTTTTCTTTCCACCCAATGACAGAGGCGCTAGGACTCTTGCTTGTGTGTTGAATGCCAACTCCCCATAGGTCCTTGAATTCCTTCTTGACTTGTCTTGAATAGGAATTGATCTGCTTACCTTCTCTCAGAATCAAATTGCGAAGTACACAGAACATGGTGCTGCGCAAGGAGGCGCTGCCTCTCCAGAAACCCGGTGTGGAGCACGTTTTCATCGCCCCCCCCACCCCCACACAAGGGGGGTGGCCAAGTATTTTACTTCTTTAACTAGGATAGAGAGAAAGGGAGAGATCGAGGAAGAGTTAAAAGGACACACGGCAGGATATGGGCACCACCAGTGTGCCCTAGCACACACGAGCGCCCCCTAGTGTCTCAGGCCTGCTTATGGCCCCATGGCTCGAAACGGAGTCCTGGGGTTTCAGAGTCAAAAGACCTAACCTTTGCGCCACTTGCCGCTTGCCACGCAGCCCGCGGCTTCTTCCCTTTGTCCTTTCTACCTCCAGGTGGGCTTGAATTCTACCAGCAGGTGTCCTGCGATTCAGCACGTAGCCTCAGGCTGGCTGCAATGTCATGTTCATCCTCTTTTTTTTTTTTTCTATGTTTATCCTCTTATCTCTGCTGACACTATAGGTGACTGCCATGACTTCCAGCCCCCTGTGTTTATGATACTCAACTGCTGTGACCTCTGAATTTCAGAGATGAAATGAAAACTATGCAAGAGGTCTCAATGGTGACACATGGCCCTAAATATTTGTCCTGCAACGGGGATATCTTAGAAAGAACTACGAACGTGACTTCCATTTGACCCAAAGACATTGCTATCATTTTCTGGCAAGTCAAGATATCATTCCAGTGCCAGACCCAAGAACCTGCTTGGAGCACTGGAGGCACTGTTGTGTACTGTCGTGTACAATGTCAGCATACAGTAGAGTCCTGCCTGCTCTTTTCTTTCCATATCACCTGGGAGTTGCTCATGATGTGAGGAGCATGCAAGGCCACAACAAATCCTAACTGTGCTCACAGAGGACCGTGTGTCATGTACTCAGCGTATTTCCCTTGATATCTGTGGGCGTGACTCAAAGAAGGAGGGGCACGTCCGTGATGATCCAATCCTTAGCCTTCTGGTCCTTCATTCCACCTGCATGCATTGTCGGGGCAGGATGGTTCTCAGAGCCTGTGCGTGGGGGTACCCAAACCCTCAGAATACACGAATGGACCGCGACGCTCCTAATTCTTTCGGGCCTGGCTTCAGCAATTTTGCCCTGGGCCTCTAAGGTGAAAAGCATATGGATTCCTGAGGATGGGTTTGACGTGACTCACATTTTCGAGAGACTCCTGTGTGCCTGCTGCCTCAAACACACGTCGGTGCTCCCGCTAGACAGGGCCTCAGGACTCACTGGTAGCTTCTCTCTTCACCTGGAAGCTCTGCGTGTCCCATGCGGATGGGACCACTTGAGTCCCGTGGGTGTCAGGGGCCCCCTTTCCCTAGCACGCAGAGAGTCCCTGCATCTTCGAGGCCTTCTCTTTGTCCAAAAAGCTCCCGATTCTCTAACCTAGGGTGAGAGCGAATGCTATCACCCTAGGTTAGAGAATCGGCTCTCTTCAGAGAAACGGTCAGATTGACATCATTCACAAAGATGGCCGACGCAGGGCCATGGGCCAGCCGCAGTCGCTCTTGTTCAAATTGAGCAATTTCTGCGGGTTCAGCCCCTCACTTACAATTGGTGAGCCTACTGTCATGGGGCTGTCTGAAATGCGAGGGAGCAGGGCGCGGAGGCTGTGTTTCTCTGGCAAGGAGACAGCTCCAGAAAGTCTCCGTTAATTGGCTGGAGGCGGAGGGCCTCCCCGAGCGCCAAGCCAGCTGATGGAGCACGAGAGCCTGCCTGACATCTAACAAATACAGACATGAGAAAACCGTCGAGAACGTCTCAGTCCACTTCCGTGGACTGCTCACTTACCCTTGTCACTGGTGATGATGAGGGGTCACTTCTTCTGAAACGTGCAGGGGTGCTGGTGCAGGTTTCTTGAGAGAGAGCCTGGCAACTCCGGGACTTGTCAGGAGCGCTGTTTTCTTTCCACCCAATGACAGAGGCGCTAGGACTCTTGCTTGTGTGTTGAATGCCACTCCCATAGGTCCTTGAATTCCTTCTTGACTTGTCTTGAATAGGAATTGATCTGCTTACCTTCTATCAGAATCAAATTGCGAAGTACACAGAACAGGTGCTGGCCAAGGAGGCGCTGCCTCTCCAGAAACCGGTGTGGAGCACGTTTTCATCGCCCCCCCCACCCCCCACACAAGGGGGGTGGCCAAGTATTTTACTTATTTAACTAGGAGAGAGAAAGGGAGAGATCGAGAAGAGTTAAAAGGACACACGGCAGGATATGGGCACACCAGGTGCCCTAGCACACACGAGCGCCCCTAGTGTCTCAGGCCTGCTTATGGCCCAAAGGCTCGAACCGGCGTCCTGGGGTTCTCAGAGCTCAAATGACCTAACCCTTTGCGCCCACTTGCCGCCTTGCCACGCAGCCCCGCTGGCTTCTTCACCTCTTGTCCTTTCTACCTCCAGGTGGGCCTTGAATTCTACCAGCAGGTGTACTGCGATTCAGCACTGTAGCCCTCAGGCTGGCTGCCAATGTCATGTTCATCCTCCTTCTTTTTTTTTTTTCTATGTTTATCTCTTATCTCTGCCTGACACTATAGGTGACTGCCTGACTTCAGCCCCCCTGTGTTTCATGATACTCAACTGCCTGTCCGGCCCTCTGAATTTCAGAGATGAAATGAAAACTATGCAAGAGGTTTCAATGGTGACACATGGCCCTAAATATCTTGCTCCCTGCAACGGGGATATCTTAGAAAGCAAACTACGAACGTGACACTTCCATTTGACCCAAAGACATTGCTATCACTTTTCTGGAGTCATGATTTCATTCCAGTGCCAGACCCAAGAACCTGCTTGGAGCATGGAGGCACTGTTGTGTACTGACCGTGTACAATGTCAGCATACAGTAGAGTCCTGCACTGCTCTTTTCCTTTCCATATCACCTGGGAGTTGCTCATGATCGAGAGGAGCATGCAAGCCACAAAGAATCCTAACTGTGCTCACAGAGGACGTGTGTCATGTCCTCAGGTATTTCCCTTGATATCTGTGGGCGTCGACTCAAAGAAGGAGGGGCCGTCCGTGATGATCAATCCCTTAGCCTTCTGGTCCTTCACCTTCCACCTGCATGCATTGTCGGGGCAGGATGGTTCTCAGAGGCCTGTGCGTGGGGGTACCCAAACCACTCAGAATACACGAATGGACCGCGACGCTCCTAATTCCTTTTCGGGCTGGCTTCAGCAATTTTGCCCTGGGCCTCTAAGGTGAAATGCTACTGGATTCCTGAGGATGGGTTTGACCGTGACTCACATTTTCGAGAGACTCCCTGTGTGCCTGCTGCCTCAAACACACGTCGGTGCTCCCGCTAGACAGGGCCTCAGGACTCACTGGTAGCTTCTCTCTTCACCTGGAAGCTCTGCGTGTCCCATGCGGATGGGACCACTTGAGTCCCGTGGGTGTCAGGGGCCCCCTTTCCCTAGCACGCAGAGAGTCCCTGCATCTTCGAGGCCTTCTCTTTGTCCAAAAAGCTCCCGATTCTCTAACCTAGGGTGAGAGCGAATGCTATCACCCTAGGTTAGAGAATCGGCTCTCTTCAGAGAAACGGTCAGATTGACATCATTCACAAAGATGGCCGACGCAGGGCCATGGGCCAGCCGCAGTCGCTCTTGTTCAAATTGAGCAATTTCTGCGGGTTCAGCCCCTCACTTACAATTGGTGAGCCTACTGTCATGGGGCTGTCTGAAATGCGAGGGAGCAGGGCGCGGAGGCTGTGTTTCTCTGGCAAGGAGACAGCTCCAGAAAGTCTCCGTTAATTGGCTGGAGGCGGAGGGCCTCCCCGAGCACCAAGCCAGCTGTTGGAGCACGAGAGCCTGCCTGTCATCTAACAAATACAGACATGAGAAAACCGTCGAGAACGTCTCAGTCCACTTCCGTGGACTGCTCACTTACCCTTGTCACTGGTGATGATGAGGGGGTCACTTCTTCTGAAAACGTGCAGGGTGCTGGTGCAGGTTTCTTGAGAGAGAGCCTGGCCAAATCCGGGACTTGTCAGGCAGCGCTGTTTTTCTTTCCACCCAATGACAGAGGCGCTAGGACTCCTTGCTTGTGTGTTGAATGCCCACTCCCATAGGTCCTTGAATTCCTTCTTGACTTGTCCTTGAATAGGAATTGATCTGCTTACCTTCTATCAGAATCAAATTGCGAAGTACACAGAACAGGTGCTGGCCCAAGAGGCGCTGCCTCTCCAGAAACCGGTGTGGAGCACGTTTTCATCGCCCCCCCACCCCACACCAAGGGGGGTGGCCAAGTATTTACTTTAATACTAGGAGAGAGAAAGGGAGAGATCTGAGAAGAGTTAAAAGGACACACGGCAGGATATGGGCACACCAGGTGCCCTAGCACACACGAGCGCCCCCTTGTGTCTCAGGCCTGCTTATGGCCCAAGGCTCGAACCGGCGTCCTGGGGTTTCAGAGTCAAAAGACCTAACCTTTGCGCCACTTGCCGCTTGCCACGCAGCCCGCGGCTTCTTCCCTTTGTCCTTTCTACCTCCAGGTGGGCTTGAATTCTACCAGCAGGTGTCCTGCGATTCAGCACGTAGCCTCAGGCTGGCTGCAATGTCATGTTCATCCTCTTTTTTTTTTTTTTCTATGTTTATCCTCTTATCTCTGCTGACACTATAGGTGACTGCCATGACTTCCAGCCCCCTGTGTTTATGATACTCAACTGCTGTGACCTCTGAATTTCAGAGATGAAATGAAAACTATGCAAGAGGTCTCAATGGTGACACATGGCCCTAAATATTTGTCCTGCAACGGGGATATCTTAGAAAGAACTACGAACGTGACTTCCATTTGACCCAAAGACATTGCTATCATTTTCTGGCAAGTCAAGATATCATTCCAGTGCCAGACCCAAGAACCTGCTTGGAGCACTGGAGGCACTGTTGTGTACTGTCGTGTACAATGTCAGCATACAGTAGAGTCCTGCCTGCTCTTTTCTTTCCATATCACCTGGGAGTTGCTCATGATGTGAGGAGCATGCAAGGCCACAACAAATCCTAACTGTGCTCACAGAGGACCGTGTGTCATGTACTCAGCGTATTTCCCTTGATATCTGTGGGCGTGACTCAAAGAAGGAGGGGCACGTCCGTGATGATCCAATCCTTAGCCTTCTGGTCCTTCATTCCACCTGCATGCATTGTCGGGGCAGGATGGTTCTCAGAGCCTGTGCGTGGGGGTACCCAAACCCTCAGAATACACGAATGGACCGCGACGCTCCTAATTCTTTTGGGCCTGGCTTCAGCAATTTTGCCCTGGGCCTCTAAGGTGAAAAGCATATGGATTCCTGAGGATGGGTTTGACGTGACTCACATTTTCGAGAGACTCCTGTGTGCCTGCTGCCTCAAACACACGTCGGTGCTCCCGCTAGACAGGGCCTCAGGACTCACTGGTAGCTTCTCTCTTCACCTGGAAGCTCTGCGTGTCCCATGCGGATGGGACCACTTGAGTCCCGTGGGTGTCAGGGGCCCCCTTTCCCTAGCACGCAGAGAGTCCCTGCATCTTCGAGGCCTTCTCTTTGTCCAAAAAGCTCCCGATTCTCTAACCTCGGGTGAGAGCGAATGCTATCACCCTAGGTTAGAGAATCGGCTCTCTTCAGAGAAACGGTCAGATTGACATCATTCACAAAGATGGCCGACGCAGGGCCATGGGCCAGCCGCAGTCGCTCTTGTTCAAATTGAGCAATTTCTGCGGGTTCAGCCCCTCACTTACAATTGGTGAGCCTACTGTCATGGGGCTGTCTGAAATGCGAGGGAGCAGGGCGCGGAGGCTGTGTTTCTCTGGCAAGGAGACAGCTCCAGAAAGTCTCCGTTAATTGGCTGGAGGCGGAGGGCCTCCCCGAGCACCAAGCCAGCTGATGGAGCACGAGAGCCTGCCTGACATCTAACAAATACAGACATGAGAAAACCGTCGAGAACGTCTCAGTCCACTTCCGTGGACTGCTCACTTACCCTTGTCACTGGTGATGATGAGGGGTCACTTCTTCTGAAACGTGCAGGGGTGCTGGTGCAGGTTTCTTGAGAGAGAGCCTGGCAACTCCGGGACTTGTCAGGAGCGCTGTTTTCTTTCCACCCAATGACAGAGGCGCTAGGACTCTTGCTTGTGTGTTGAATGCCACTCCCATAGGTCCTTGAATTCCTTCTTGACTTGTCTTGAATAGGAATTGATCTGCTTACCTTCTATCAGAATCAAATTGCGAAGTACACAGAACAGGTGCTGGCCAAGGAGGCGCTGCCTCTCCAGAAACCGGTGTGGAGCACGTTTTCATCGCCCCCCCCACCCCCACACAAGGGGTGTGGCCAAGTATTTTACTTATTTAACTAGGAGAGAGAAAGGGAGAGATCGAGAAGAGTTAAAAGGACACACGGCAGGATATGGGCACACCAGGTGCCCTAGCAACACTACGAGCGCCCCCCATGATGTCTCAGGCCTGCTTATGGCCCAAGGCTCGAACCGGCGTCCTGGGGTTTCAGAGTCAAAAGACCTAACCTTTGCGCCACTTGCGCTTGCCACGCAGCCCGCGGCTTCTTCCCTTTGTCCTTTCTACCTCAGGTGGGCTTGAATTCTACCAGCAGGTGTCCTGCGATTCAGCACGTAGCCTCAGGCTGGCTGCAATGTCATGTTCATCCTCTTTTTTTTTTTTTTCTATGTTTATCCTCTTATCTCTGCTGACACTATAGGTGACTGCCATGACTTCCAGCCCCCTGTGTTTATGATACTCACCTGCTGTGACCTCTGAATTTCAGAGATGAAATGAAAACTATGCAAGAGGTCTCAATGGTGACACATGGCCCTAAATATTTGTCCTGCAACGGGGATATCTTAGAAAGAACAACGAACGTGACTTCCATTTGGACCCAAAGACATTGCTATCTTTTCTGGCAAGTCAAGATATCATTCCTGTGCCAGACCCAAGAACTGCTTGGAGCACTGGAGGCACTGTTGTGTACTGTCGTGTACAATGTCAGCATACAGTAGAGTCCTGCTGCTCTTTTTCTTTCCATATCACCTGGGAGTTGCTCATGATGTGAGGAGCATGCAAGGCCACAACAAATCCCTAACTGTGCTCACAGAGGACCGTGTGTCATGTACTCAGGCGTATTTCCCTTGATATCTGTGGTGCGTGACTCAAAGAAGGAGGGCACGTCCGTCGATGATCCAATCCCTTAGCCTTCTGGTCCTTCATTCCACCTGCAATGCATTGTTCGGGGCAGGATGGTTTCTCAGAGCCTGTGCGTGGGGGGTACCCAACCCCTCAGAATACACGAATGGAGCCGCGACGCTCCTAATTCTTTCGGGCCTGGCTTCAGCAATTTTGCCCTGGGCCTCTAAGGTGAAAAGCATATGGATTCCTGAGGATGGGTTTGACGTGACTCACATTTTCGAGAGACTCCAGTGAGTCCTGATGCCTCAAACACACGTCGGTGCTCCCGCTAGGACAGGGCCTCAGGGACTCACTGGTAGCTTCTCTCTTCACCTGGAAGCTCTGCGTGTCCCATGCGGATGGGGACCACTTGAGTCCCGTGGTGTCAGGGGCCCCCCTTTCCCTAGCACGCAGAGAGTCCCTGCATCTCGAGGCCTATCTCTTTGTCCAAAAAGCTCCCGATTCTCTAACCAAGGGTGAGAGCGAATGCTATCACCCTTAGGATAGAGAATCGGCTCTCTTCAGAGAAACGGTCAGATTGACATCATTCACAAAGATGGCCGACGCAGGGCCATGGGCAAGCCGCAGTCGCTCTTGTTCAAATTGAGCAATCTTCTGCCGGGTTCAGCCCTCACTTACAATTCGGTGAGCCTACTGTCATGGGCTGTCTGAAATGCGAGGGAGCAGGGCGCGGTAGGCTGTGTTTCTCTGGCAAGGAGACAGCTCAGAAAGTCTCCGTTAATTGGCTGGAGGCGGAGGGCCTCCCCGAGGCACCAAGCCAGCTGATGGAGCACGAGAGCCTGCCTAACATCTAACAAATACAGACATGAGAAAACGCCTCATGAGAACGTCTCAGTCCACTTCCGTGGACTGCTCACTTACCCTTGTCACTGGCTGATGATGAGGGGTCACTTCTTCTGAAACGTGCAGGGGTGCTGGTGCAGGTTTCTTGAGAGAGAGCCTGGCAACTCCGGGACTTGTCAGGAGCGCTGTTTTCTTTCCACCCAATGACAGAGGCGCTAGGACTCTTGCTTGTGTGTTGAATGCCACTCCCATAGGTCCTTGAATTCCTTCTTGACTTGTCTTGAATAGGAATTGATCTGCTTACATTCTATCAGAATCAAATTGCGAAGTACACAGAACAGGTGCTGGCCAAGGAGGCGCTGCCTCCCTCAGAAACCGGTGTGGAGCACGTTTTCATCGCCCCCCCCCACCCCCCACACAAGGGGGTGGCCAAGTATTTTACTTATTTAACTAGGAGAGAGAAAGGGAGAGATCGAGAAGAGTTAAAAGGACACACGGCAGGATATGGGCACACCAGGTGCCCTAGCACACACGAGCGCCCCCTGTTGTCTCAGGCCTGCTTATGGCCCAAGGCTCGAACCGGCGTCCTGGGGTTTCAGAGTCAAAAGACCTAACCTTTGCGCCACTTGCCGCTTGCCACGCAGCCCGCGGCTTCTTCCCTTTGTCCTTTCTACCTCCAGGTGGGCTTGAATTCTACCAGCAGGTGTCCTGCGATTCAATCACGTAGCCTCAGGCTGGCTGCAATGTCATGTTCATCCTCTTTTTTTTTTTTTCTATGTTTATCCTCTTAATCTCTGCTGACACTATAGTGTGACTGCCATGACTTCCAGCCCCTGTGTTTATGATTCTCAACTGCTGTGACCTCTGAATTTCAGAGATGAAATGAAAACTATGCAAGAGGTCTCAATGGTGACACATGGCCCTAAATATTTGTCCTGCAACGGGGATATCTTAGAAAGAACTACGAACGTGACTTCCATTTGACCCAAAGACATTGCTATCATTTTCTGGCAAGTCAAGATATCATTCCAGTGCCAGACCCAAGAACCTGCTTGGAGCACTGGAGGCACTGTTGTGTACTGTCGTGTACAATGTCAGCATACAGTAGAGTCCTGCCTGCTCTTTTCTTTCCATACTCACCTGGGAGTTGCTCATGATGTGAGGCAGCATGCAAGGCCACAACAAATCCTAACTGTGCTCACAGAGGGACCGTGTGTCATTGTACTCAGCGTATTTCCCTGATATCTGTGGGCGTGACTCAAAGAAGGAGGGGCACGTCACGTGATGATCCAATCCTTAGCCTTCTGGTCCTTCATTCCACCTGCATGCATTGTCGGGGCAGGATGGTTCTCAGAGCCTGTGCGTGGGGGTACCCAAACCCTCAGAATACACGAATGGACCGCGACGCTCCTAATTCTTTCGGGCCTGGCTTCAGCAATTTTGCCCTGGGCCTCTAAGGTGAAAAGCATATGGATTCCTGAGGATGGGTTTGACGTGACTCACATTTTCGAGAGACTCCTGTGTGCCTGCTGCCTCAAACACACGTCGGTGCTCCCGCTAGACAGGGCCTCAGGACTCACTGGTAGCTTCTCTCTTCACCTGGAAGCTCTGCGTGTCCATGCGGATGGGACCACTTGAGTCCCGTGGGTGTCAGGGGCCCCCTTTCCCTAGCACGCAGAGAGTCCCTGCATCTCGAGGCCTTCTCTTTGTCCAAAAAAGCTCCCGATTCTCTAACCTAGGGTGAGAGCGAATGCTATCACCCTAGGTTAGAGAATCGGCTCTCTTCAGAGAAACGGTCAGATTGACATCATTCACAAAGATGGGCCGACGCAGGGCCATGGGCCAGCCGCAGTCGCTCTTGTTCAAATTGAGCAATTTCCTGCGGGTTCAGGCCCCTCACTTACAATTGGTGAGCCTACTGTCATGGGGCTGTCTGAAATGCGAGGGGAGCAGGGCGCGGAAGGCTGTGTTTCTCTGGCAAGGAGACAGCTCCAGAAAGTCTCCGTTAATTGGCTGGAGGCGGAGGGCCTCCCCCGAGCACCAAGCCAGCTGATGGAGCACGAGAGCCTGCCTAACATCTAACAAATACAGACATGAGAAACCGTCGAGAACGTCTCAGTCCACTTCCGTGGACTGCTCACTTACCCTTGTCACTGGTGATGATGAGGGGGTCACTTCTTCTGAAACGTGCAGGGGTGCTGGTGCAGGTTTCTTGAGAGAGAGCCTGGCAACTCCGGGACTTGTCAGGAAGCGCTGTTTTCTTTCCACCCAATGACAGAGGCGCTAGGACCTCTTGCTTGTGTGTTGAATGCCACTCCCATAGGTCCCTTGAATTCCTTCTTGACTTGTCTTGAATAGGAATTGATCTGCTTACCTTCTATCAGAATCAAAATTGCGAAGTACACAGAACAGGTGCTGGCCAAGGAGGCGCTGCCTCTCCAGAAACCGGTGTGGAGCCGTTTTCATCGCCCCCCCCCCCACCCCCACCCAAGGGGGATGGCCAAGTATTTTACTTATTTAACTAGGAGAGAGAAAGGGATGAGATCGAGAAGAGTTAAAAGGACACACGGCAGGATATGGGCACACCAGGTGCCCTAGCCACACCACGATCGCGCCCCTTGTGTCTCAGGGCCTGCTTATGGCCCAAGGCTCGAACCGGCGTCCTGGGGTTTCAGAGTCAAAAGACCTAACCTTTGCGCCACTTGCCGCTTGCCACGCAGCCCGCGGCTTCTTCCCTTTGTCCTTTCTACCTCCCAGTGTGGGCTTGAATTCTACCAGCAAGGTGTCCTGCGATTCAGCACGTAGCCTCAGGCTGGCTGCAATGTCATGTTCATCCTCTTTTTTTTTTTTTTTCTATGTTTATCCTCTTATCTCTGCTGACACTATAGGTGACTGCCATGACTTCCAGCCCCCCAACTGTTTATGGATACTCAACTGCTGTGACCTCTGAATTTCAGAGATGAAATGAAAACTATGCAAGAGGTCTCAATGGTGACACATGGCCCTAAATATTTGTCCCTGCAACGGGGGATATCTTAGAAAGAACTACGAACGTGACTTCCATTTTGACCCAAAGACATGCTATCATTTTCTGGCAAGTCAACGATATCATTCCAGTGCCAGACCCAAGACCTGCTTGGAGCACTGGAGGCACAGTTGTGTACTGTCGTGTACAATGTCAGCATACAGTAGAGTCCTGCCTGCTCTTTTCTTCTTCCATATCAATCCTGGAGTTGCTCATGATGTGAGGAGCATCGCAAGGCCACAACAAATCCTAACTGTGCTCACAGAGGACGCTGTGTCATGTACTCAGCGTATTTCCCCTGATATCCTGTGGGCGTGACTCAAAGAAGGAGGGGGCACGTCCAGTGATGATCCAATCCTTAGCCTTCTGGTCCCTTCATTCCACCTGCATGCATTGTCGGGGCAGGATGGTTCTCAGAGCCTGTGCGTGGGGGTACCCAAACCCTCAGAATACACGAATGGACCGCGACGCTCCTAATTCTTTCGGGCCTGGCTTCAGCAATTTTGCCCTGGGCCTCTAAGGTGAAAAGCATATGGATTCCTGAGGATGGGTTTGACGTGACTCACATTTTCGAGAGACTCCTGTGTGCCTGCTGCCTCAAACACACGTCGGTGCTCCCGCTAGACAGGGCCTCAGGACTCACTGGTAGCTTCTCTCTTCACCTGGAAGCTCTGCGTGTCCCATGCGGATGGGACCACTTGAGTCCCGTGGGTGTCAGGGGCCCCCTTTCCCTAGCACGCAGAGAGTCCCTGCATCTTCGAGGCCTTCTCTTTGTCCAAAAAGCTCCCGATTCTCTAACCTAGGGTGAGAGCGAATGCTATCACCCTAGGTTGGAGAATCGGCTCTCTTCAGAGAAACGGTCAGATTGACATCATTCACAAAGATGGCCGACGCAGGGCCATGGGCCAGCCGCAGTCGCTCTTGTTCAAATTGGAGCAATTTCTGCGGGTTTCAGCCCCTCACTTATACAATTGGTGAGCCTACTGTCATGGGGCTGTCTGAAAATGCGAGGGAGCAGGCGCGGAGGCTGTGTTTTCTCTGGCAAGGAGACAGCTCCAGAAAGTCTCCGGTTAATTGGCTGGAGGCGGAGGGCCTCCCCGAGCACCAAGCCAGCTGATGGAGCACGAGAGCCCTGCCTAACATCTAACAAATACAGACATGAGAAAACCGTCGAGAACGTCTCAGTCCACTTCCGTGGACTGCTCACTTACCCTTGTCACTGGTGATGATGAGGGGTCACTTCTTCTGAAACGTGCAGGGGTGCTGGATGCAGGTTTTCTTGAGAGAGAGCCTGGCAACTCCGGGACTTGTCAGGAGCGCTGTTTTCTTTCCACCCCAATGACAGAGGCGCTAGGACTCTTGCTTGTGTGTTGAATGCCACTCCCATAGGTCCTTGAATTCCTTCTTGACTTGTCTTGAATAGGAATTGATCTGCTTACCTTCTATCAGAATCAAATTGCGAAGTACACAGAACAGGTGCTGGCCAAGGAGGCGCTGCCTCTCCAGAAACCGGTGTGGAGCACGTTTTCATCGCCCCCCCCCACCCCCACACAAGGGGGGTGGCCAAGTATTTTACTTATTTAACTAGGAGAGAGAAAGGGAGAGATCGAGAAGAGTTAAAAGGAACACACGGGCAGGATATGGGCACACCAGGTGCCCTAGCACACACGAGCGCCCCCTTGTGTCTCAGGCCTGCTTATGGCCCAAGGCTCGAAGCGGCGTCCTGGGGTTTCAGAGTCAAAAGACCTAACCTTTGCGCCACTTGCCGCTTGCCACGCAGCCCGCGGCTTCTTCCCTTTGTCCTTTCTACCTCCAGGTGGGCTTGAATTCTACCAGCAGGTGTCCTGCGATTCAGCACGTAGCCTCGAGGCTGGCTGCAATGTCATGTTCATCCCTCTTTTTTTTTTTTTTTCTATGTTTATCCTCTTATCTCTGCTGACACTATAGGTGACTGCCATGACTTCCAGCCCCCTGTGTTTATGATACTCAACTGCTGTGACCTCTGAATTTCAGAGATGAAATGAAAACTATGCAAGAGGTCTCAATGGTGACACATGGCCCTAAATATTTGTCCTGCAACGGGGATATCTTAGAAAGAACTACGAACGTGACTTCCATTTGACCCAAAGACATTGCTATCATTTTCTGGCAAGTCAAGATATCATTCCAGTGCCAGACCCAAGAACCTGCTTGGAGCACTGGAGGCACTGTTGTGTACTGTCGTGTACAATGTCAGCATACAGTAGAGTCCTGCCTGCTCTTTTCTTTCATATCACCTGGGAGTTTGCTCATGATGTGAGGAGCATGCAAGGCCACAACAAATCCTAACTGTGCTCACAGAGGACCGTGTGTCATGTACTCAGCGTATTTCCCTTGATATCTGATGGGCGTGACTCAAGGAAGGAGGGGCACGTCCGTGATGATCCAATCCTTAGCCCTTCTGGTCCTCTCACTCTCCACCTGCATGCATGTCGGGGGCAGGATGGTTCTCAGAGCCTGTGCCGTGGGGGGTACCCAAAACCCTCAGAATACCACGAATGGACGCGACGGCTCCTAATTCTCTTCGGGCCTGGCTTCAGCAATTTTGCCCCTGGGCCTCTAAGGTGAAAAGCATATGGATTCCTGAGGATGGGTTTTGACGCTGACTCACATTTTCGAGAGACTCCTGTGTGCCTGCTGCCTCCAAACACACGTCGTCTGCTCCCCCGCAAGACAGGGGCCCCTCAGGACTCACTGGTAGCTTCTCTCTCTCCACTGGAAGCTCTGCGTGTCCCATGCGGATGGGGACCACTTGAGTCCCGTGGGTGTCAGGGGCCCCCTTTCCCCTAGCACGCAGAGAGTCCCTGCATCTTCGAGGCCTTCTCTTTGTCCAAAAAGCTCCCGATTCTATAACCTAGGGTGAGAGCGAATGCTATCACCCTAGGTTAGAGAATCGGCTCTCTTCAGAGAAACGGTCAGATTGACATCATCACAAAGATGGCCGACGCAGGGCCATGGGCCAGCCGCAGTCGCTTCTGTTCAAATTGAGCAATTTCTGCGGGTTCAGCCCCCTCACTTACAATTGGTGAGCCTACTGTCATGGGGCTGTCTGAAATGCGAGGGAGCAGGGCGCGGAGGCTGTGTTTCTCTGGCAAGGAGACAGCTCCAGAAAGTCTCCGTTAATTGGCTGGAGGCGGAGGGACTCTCCCCGAGCACCAAGCCAGCTGATGGAGCACGAGAGCCTGCCTAACATCTAACAAATACAGACATGAGAAAAACCGTCGAGAACGTCTCAGTCCACTTCCGTGGACTGCTCACTTACACTTGTCACTGGTGATGATGAGGGGTCACTTCTTCTGAAACGTGCAGGGGTGCTGGTGCAGGTTTCTTGAGAGAGAGCCTGGCAACTCCGGGACTTGTCAGGAGCGCTGTTTTCTTTCCACCCAAGACAGAGGCGCTAGGACTCTTGCTTGTGTGTTTGAAATGCCCACTCCCATAGGTCCTTGAATTCCTTCTTGACTTGTCTTGAATAGGAATTGATCTGCTTACCTTCATCAGAATCAAATTGCGAATGTACACAGAACAGGTGCTGGCCAAGTAGGAGGCGCTGCCACTCTCCAGAACCCGCTGTGTGGAGCCACGTTTTCACTCTTCCCCCCCCACCCCCACACCAAGCGGCGGGTGGCCAATTATTTTACTTATTTAACTAGGAGAGTAGAAAGGGAGAGATCGATGAAGAGTTAAAAAGGACACACGGCAGGATATGGCAGCTCCCAGGTGCCCTAGCACACACGAGCGCCCCCCTGTGTCTCAGGCCTGGCTTATGGCCCAAGTGCTCGAACCGGCGTCCTCGGGGTTTCAGAGTCAAAAGAACCTAACCTTTGCGCCACTTGCCGCTTGCCACGCAGCCCGCGGCTTCTTCCCTTTGTCCTTTCTACCTCCAGGTGGGCTTGAATTCTACCAGCAGGTGTCCTGCGATTCAGCACGTAGCCTCAGGCTGGCTGCAATGTCATGTTCATCCTCTTTTTTTTTTTTTTTTTCTATGTTTATCCTCTTATCTCTGCTGACACTATAGGTGACTGCCATGACTTCCAGCCCCCTGTGTTTATGATACTCAACTGCTGTGACCTCTGAATTTCAGAGATGAAAATAAAACTATGCAAGAGGTCTCAATGGTGACACATGGCCCTAAATATTTGTCCTGCAACAGGGGATATCTTAGAAAGAACTACGAACGTGACTTCCATTTGACCCAAAGACATTGCTATCTATTTTCTGGCAAGTCATGATATCATTCCAGTGCCAGACCCAAGAACCTGCTTGGAGCACTGGAGGCTCTGTTGTGTACTGTCGTGTACAATGTCAGCATACAGTAGAGTCCTGCCTGCTCTTTCTTTCCATATCACCTGGGGAGTTGCTCATGATGTGAGGAGCATGCAAGGCCACAACAAATCCTAACTGTGCTCACAGAGGACCGTGTGTCATGTACTCAGCGTATTTCCCTTGATATATCTGTGGCGTGACTCAAAGAAGGAGGGGCACGTCCGTGATGATCCAATCCTTAGCCTTCTGGTCCTTCATTCCACCTGCATGCATTGTCGGGGCAGGAGGTGTTTCTCAGAGCCTGTGCGTGGGGTACCCAAACCCTCAGAATACACGAATGGACCGCGACGCTCCCTAATTCTTTCGGGCCTGGTCTTCAGCAATTTTGCCCTGGGCCTCTAAGGTGAAAAGCATATGGATTCCTGAGGATGGGTTTGACGTGACTCACATTTTCGAGAGACTCCTGTGTGCCTGCTGCCTCAAACACACGTCGGTGCTCCCGCTAGACAGGGCCTCAAGACTCACTGGTAGCTTCTCTCTTCACCTGGAAGCTCTGCGTGTCCCATGCGGATGGGACCAATTGAGTCCCGTGGGTGTCAGGGGCCCCCCTTTCCCTAGCATCTCAGAGAGTCCCTGCATCTTCGAGGCCTTCTCTTTGTCCAAAAAGACACTCCGATCTCTCTAAACCTAGGGTGAGAGCGAATGCTAATTCCACCCTAGCGTTAGAGAACTCGGCTCTCTTCAGAGAAACGGTCAGATTGACATCATTCACAAGCATGGCCGACGCAAGTGCCATGGAGCCACAGGCCGTCAGTCGCTCTTGCTTCAAATTGAGCCATATCTGCCGGGGTCAGCCCGTCACATACAATTGGTGAGGGCCTACTGTCATGGGGCTGTCGTAAATGCGAAGGGATCAGGGCGCGGAGGCTGTGCTTTCTCCTTGGCAAGGAGACTAGCTCCAGAAAGTCTCCGATAAATAGGCTGGAGGCGGAGGGCCTCCCCGAGCACCAAGCCAGCTGATGGAGCACGAGAGCCTGCCTGACATCTAACAAAATACAGACATGAGAAAACCGTCGAAGAACGTCTCAGTCCACTTCCGTGGACTGCTCACTTACCCTTGTCACTGGTGATGATGAGGGGGTCACTTCTTCTGAAAACGTGCAGGGGGTGCTGGTGCAGGTTTCTTGAGAGAGAGCCTGGCAACTCCGGGACTTGTCAGGAGCGCTGTTTTCTTTCCACCCAATGACAGAGGCGCTAGGGACTCTTGCTTGTGTGTTGAATGCCACTCCCATAGGTCCTTGAATTCCTTCTTGACTTGTCTTGAATAGGAATTGATCTGCTTACCTTCTATCAGAATCAAATTGCGAAGTACACAGAACAGGTGCTGGCCAAGGAGGCGCTGCCTCTCCAGAAACCGGTGTGGAGCACGTTTTCATCGCCCCCCCACCACCCCCACACAAGGGGGGTGGCCAAGTATTTTACTTATTTAACTAGGAGAGAGAAAGGGAGAGATCGAGAAGAGTTAAAAGGACACACGGCAGGATATGGGCACACCAGGTGCCCTAGCACACACGAGCGCCCCCTTGTGTCTCAGGCCTGCTTATGGCCCAAGGCTCGAACCGGCGTCCTGGGGTTTCAGAGTCAAAAAGACCTAACCTTTGCGCCACTTGCCGCTTGCCACGCAGCCCGCGGCTTCTTCCCTTTGTCCTTTCTACCTCCAGGTGGGCTTGAATTCTACCAGCAGGTGTCCTGCGATTCAGCACGTAGCCTCAGGCTGGCTGCAATGTCATGTTCATCCTCTTTTTTTTTTTTTTTCTATGTTTATCCTCTTATCTCTGCTGACCACTATAGGTGACTGCCATGACTTCCAGCCCCCTGTGTTTATGATACTCAACTGCTGTGACCTCTGAATTTCAGAGATGAAATGAAAACTATGCAAGAGGTCTCAATGGTGACACATGGCCCTAAATATTTGTCCTGCAACGGGGATATCTTAGAAAGAACTACGAACGTGACTTCCATTTGACCCAAAGACATTGCTATCATTTTCTGGCAAGTCAAGATATCATTCCAGTGCCAGACCCAAGAACCTGCTTGGAGCACTGGAGGCACTGTTGTGTACTGTCGTGTACAATGTCAGCATACAGTAGAGTCCTGCCTGCTCTTTTCTTTCCATATCACCTGGGAGTTGCTCATGATGTGAGGAGCATGCAAGGCCACAACAAATCCTAACTGTGCTCACAGAGGACCGTGTGTCATGTACTCAGCGTATTTCCCTTGATATCTGTGGGCGTGACTCAAGAAGGAGGGGCACGTCCGTAGATGATCCAATCCTTAGCCTCTGGTCCTTCATTCCACGTGCATGCATTGTCGTGGCAGGATGGTTCTCAGAGCCTGTGCGTGGGGGTACCCAAACCCTCAGAATACACGAATGGACCCGCGACGCTCCTAATTCTTTCGGGCCTTGGCTTCAGCAATTTTTGCCCTGGGCCTCTAAGGGTGAAAAGCATATGGATTCCTGAGGATGGGGTTTGACGTGACTCACATTTTCGAGAGACTCCTGTGTGCCTGCTGCCTCAAACACACACAGTCGGTGCTCCCGCTAGACAGGGCCTCAGGACTTCACTGGTAGCTTCTCTCTTCACCTGGAAGCTCTGCGTGTCCCATGCGGATGGGCCACTTGAGTCCCGTGGGTGTCAGGGGCCCCTTTTCCCTAGCACGCAGAGAGTCCCTGCATCTTCGAGGCCTTCTCTTTGTCCAAAAAGCTCCCGATTCTCTAACCTAGGGTGAGAGCGAATGCTATCACCCTAGGTTAGAGAATCGGCTCTCTTCAGAGAAAACGGTGAGATTGACATCATTCACAAAGATGGCCGACGCAGGGCCATGGGCCAGCCGCAGTCGCTCTTGTTCAAATTGAGCAATTTCTGCGGGTTCAGCCCCTCACTTACAATTGGTGAGCCTACTGTCATGGGGCTGTCTGAAATGCGAGGGAGCAGGGCGCGGAGGCTGTGTTTCTCTGGCAAGGAGACAGCTCCAGAAAGTCTCCGTTAATTGGCTGGAGGCGGAGGGCCTCCCCGAGCACGCAAGCCAGCTGATGGAGCACGAGAGCCCTGCCTACATCTAACAAATACAGACATGAGAAAACCGTCGAGAACGTCTCAGTCCACTTCCGTGGACTGCTCACTTACCCTTGTCACTGGTGATGATGAGGGGTCAATTCTTCTGAAACGTGCAGGGGTGCTGGTGCAGGTTTCTTGAGAGAGAGCCTGGCAACTCCGGGACTTGTCAGGAGCGCTGTTTTCTTTCCACCCAATGACAGAGGCGCTAGGACTCTTGCTTGTGTGTTGTATGCCACTCCCATAGGTCCTTGAAGTCATTCTTGACTTGTCTTGAATAGGAATTGATCTGCTTACCTTCTATCAGAATCAAATTGCGAAGTACACAGAACAGGTGCTGGCCAAGGAGGCGCTGCCTCTCCAGAAACCGGTGTGGAGCACGTTTTCATCGCCCCCCACCACCCCACCACACACGGGGGGTGGGCCAAGTTTTTTACTTATTTAACTAGGAGAGAGAAAGTGAGAGATCGAGAAGAGTTAAAAGGACACACGGCAGGATATGGGCACCACCAGGTGCCCTAGCACACACGAGCGCCCCCTTGTGGTCTCAGGCCTGCTTATGGCCCAAGGCTCGAACCGGCGTCCTGGGGTTTTCAGAGTCAAAAGACCTAAACCTTTGCGCCACTTGCCGCTTGCCACGCAGCCCGCGGTTTCTTCCCTTTGTCCTTTCTACCTCCAGGTGGGCTTGAATTCTACCAGCAGGTGTCCTGCGATTCAGCACGTAGCCTCAGGCTGGCTGCAATGTCATGTTCATCCTCTTTTTTTTTTTTTTATATGTTTATCCTCTTATCTCTGCTGACACTATAGGTGACTGCCATGACTTCCAGCCCCCTGTGTTTATGATACTCAACTGCTGTGACCTCTGAATTTCAGAGATGAAATGAAAACTATGCAAGAGGTCTCAATGGTGACACATGGCCCTAAATATTTGTCCTGCAACGGGGATATCTTAGAAAGAACTACGAACGTGACTTCCATTTGACCCAAAGACATTGCTATCATTTTCTGGCAAGTCAAGATATCATTCCAGTGCCAGACCCAAGAACCTGCTTGGAGCACTGGAGGCACTGTTGTGTACTGTCGTGTACAATGTCAGCATACAGTAGAGTCCTGCCTGCTCTTTTCTTTCCATATCACCTGGGAGTTGCTCATGATGTGAGGAGCATGCAAGGCCACAACAAATCCTAACTGTGCTCACAGAGGAACCGTGTGTCATGTACTCAGCGTATTTCCCTTGATATCTGTGGGCGTGACTCAAAGAAGGAGGGGCACGTCCGTGATGATCCAATCCTTAGCCTTCTGGTCCTTCATTCCACCTGCATGCATTGTCGGGGCAGGATGGTTCTCAGAGCCTGTGCGTGGGGGTACCCAAACCCTCAGAATACACGAATGGACCGCGACGCTCCTAATTCTTTCGGGCCTGGCTTCAGCAATTTAGCCCTGGGCCTCTAAGGTGAAAAGCATATGGATTCCTGAGGATGGGTTTGACGTGACTCACATTTTCGAGAGACTCCTGTGTGCCTGCTGCCTCAAACACACGTCGGTGCTCCCGCTAGACAGGGCCTCAGGACTCACTGGTAGCTTCTCTCTTCACCTGGAAGCTCTGCGTGTCCCATGCGGATGGGACCACTTGAGTCCCGTGGGTGTCAGGGGCCCCCTTTCCCTAGCACGCAGAGAGTCCCTGCATCTTCGAGGCCTTCTCTTTGTCCAAAAAGCTCCCGATTCTCTAACCTAGGGTGAGAGCGAATGCTATCACCCTAGGTTAGAGAATCGGCTCTCTTCAGAGAAACGGTCAGATTGACATCATTCACAAAGATGGCCGACGCAGGGCCATGGGCCAGCCGCAGTCGCTCTTGTTCAAATTGAGCAATTTCTGCGGGTTCAGCCCCTCACTTACAATTGGTGAGCCTACTGTCATGGGGCTGTCTGAAATGCGAGGGAGCAGGGCGCGGAGGCTGTGTTTCTCTGGCAAGGAGACAGCTCCAGAAAGTCTCCGTTAATTGGCTGGAGGCGGAGGGCCTCCCCGAGCACCAAGCCAGCTGATGGAGCACGAGAGCCTGCCTGACATCTAACAAATACAGACATGAGAAAACCGTCGAGAACGTCTCAGTCCACTTCCGTGGACTGCTCACTTACCCTTGTCACTGGTGATGATGAGGGGTCACTTCTTCTGAAACGTGCAGGGGTGCTGGTGCAGGTTTCTTGAGAGAGAGCCTGGCAACTCCGGGACTTGTCAGGAGCGCTGTTTTCTTTCCACCCAATGACAGAGGCGCTAGGACTCTTGCTTGTGTGTTGAATGCCACTCCCATAGGTCCTTGAATTCCTTCTTGACTTGTCTTGAATAGGAATTGATCTGCTTACCTTCTATCAGAATCAAATTGCGAAGTACACAGAACAGGTGCTGGCCAAGGAGGCGCTGCCTCTCCAGAAACCGGTGTGGAGCACGTTTTCATCGCCCCCCCCCACCCCCACACAAGGGGGGTGGCCAAGTATTTTACTTATTTAACTAGGAGAGAGAAAGGGAGAGATCGAGAAGAGTTAAAAGGACACACGGCAGGATATGGGCACACCAGGTGCCCTAGCACACACGAGCGCCCCCTTGTGTCTCAGGCCTGCTTATGGCCCAAGGCTCGAACCGGCGTCCTGGGGTTTCAGAGTCAAAAGACCTAACCTTTGCGCCACTTGCCGCTTGCCACGCAGCCCGCGGCTTCTTCCCTTTGTCCTTTCTACCTCCAGGTGGGCTTGAATTCTACCAGCAGGTGTCCTGCGATTCAGCACGTAGCCTCAGGCTGGCTGCAATGTCATGTTCATCCTCTTTTTTTTTTTTTTCTATGTTTATCCTCTTATCTCTGCTGACACTATAGGTGACTGCCATGACTTCCAGCCCCCTGTGTTTATGATACTCAACTGCTGTGACCTCTGAATTTCAGAGATGAAATGAAAACTATGCAAGAGGTCTCAATGGTGACACATGGCCCTAAATATTTGTCCTGCAACGGGGATATCTTAGAAAGAACTACGAACGTGACTTCCATTTGACCCAAAGACATTGCTATCATTTTCTGGCAAGTCAAGATATCATTCCAGTGCCAGACCCAAGAACCTGCTTGGAGCACTGGAGGCACTGTTGTGTACTGTCGTGTACAATGTCAGCATACAGTAGAGTCCTGCCTGCTCTTTTCTTTCCATATCACCTGGGAGTTGCTCATGATGTGAGGAGCATGCAAGGGCACAACAAATCCTAACTGTGCTCACAGAGGACCGTGTGTCATGTACTCAGCGTATTTCCCTTGATATCTGTGGGCGTGACTCAAAGAAGGAGGGGCACGTCCGTGATGATCCAATCCTTAGCCTTCTGGTCCTTCATTCCACCTGCATGCATTGTCGGGGCAGGATGGTTCTCAGAGCCTGTGCGTGGGGGTACCCAAACCCTCAGAATACACGAATGGACCGCGACGCTCCTAATTCTTTCGGGCCTGGCTTCAGCAATTTTGCCCTGGGCCTCTAAGGTGAAAAGCATATGGATTCCTGAGGATGGGTTTGACGTGACTCACATTTTCGAGAGACTCCTGTGTGCCTGCTGCCTCAAACACACGTCGGTGCTCCCGCTAGACAGGGCCTCAGGACTCACTGGTAGCTTCTCTCTTCACCTGGAAGCTCTGCGTGTCCCATGCGGATGGGACCACTTGAGTCCCGTGGGTGTCAGGGGCCCCCCTTTCCCTAGCACGCAGAGAGTCCCCTGCATCTTCGAGGCCTTCTCTTTGTCCAAAAAGCTCCCGATTCTCTAACCTAGGGTGAGAGCGAATGCTATCACCCTAGGTTAGAGAATCGGCTCTCTTCAGAGAAACGGTCAGATTGACATCATTCACAAAGATGGCCGACGCAGGGCCATGGGCCAGCCGCAGTCGCTCTTGTTCAAATTGAGCAATTTCTGCGGGTTCAGCCCCTCACTTACAATTGGTGAGCCTACTGTCATGGGGCTGTCTGAAATGCGAGGGAGCAGGGCGCGGAGGCTGTGTTTCTCTGGCAAGGAGACAGCTCCAGAAAGTCTCTGTTAATTGGCTGGAGGCGGAGGGCCTCCCCGAGCACCAAGCCAGCTGATGGAGCACGAGAGCCTGCCTCACATCTAACAAATACAGACATGAGAAAACCGTCGAGAACGTCTCAGTCCACTTCCGTGGACTGCTCACTTACCCTTGTCACTGGTGATGATGAGGGGTCACTTCTTCTGAAACGTGCAGGGGTGCTGGTGCAGGTTTCTTGAGAGAGAGCCTGGCAACTCCGGGACTTGTCAGGAGCGCTGTTTTCTTTCCACCCAATGACAGGGCGCTAGGACTCTTGCTTGTGTGTTGAATGCCACTCCCATAGGTCCTTGAATTCCTTCTTGACTTGTCTTGAATAGGAATTGATCTGCTTACCTTCTATCAGAATCAAATTGCGAAGTACACAGAACAGGTGCTGGCCAAGGAGGCGCTGCCTCTCCAGAAACCGGTGTGGAGCACGTTTTCATCGCCCCCCCCCACCCCCACACAAGGGGGGGTGGCCAAGTATTTTACTTATTTAACTAGGAGAGAGAAAGGGAGAGATCGAGAAGAGTTAAAAGGACACACGGCAGGATATGGGCACACCAGGTGCCCTAGCACACACGAGCGCCCCCTTGTGTCTCAGGCCTGCTTATGGCCCAAGGCTCGAACCGGCGTCCTGGGGTTTCAGAGTCAAAAGACCTAACCTTTGCGCCACTTGCCGCTTGCCACGCAGCCCGCGGCTTCTTCCCTTTGTCCTTTCTACCTCCAGGTGGGCTTGAATTCTACCAGCAGGTGTCCTGCGATTCAGCACGTAGCCTCAGGCTGGCTGCAATGTCATGTTCATCCTCTTTTTTTTTTTTTTCTATGTTTATCCTCTTATCTCTGCTGACACTATAGGTGACTGCCATGACTTCCAGCCCCCTGTGTTTATGATACTCAACTGCTGTGACCTCTGAATTTCAGAGATGAAATGAAAACTATGCAAGAGGTCTCAATGGTGACACATGGCCCTAAATATTTGTCCTGCAACGGGGATATCTTAGAAAGAACTACGAACGTGACTTCCATTTGACCAAAGACATTGCTATCATTTTCTGGCAAGTCAAGATATCATTCCAGTGCCAGACCCAAGAACCTGCTTGGAGCACTGGAGGCACTGTTGTGTACTGTCGTGTACAATGTCAGCATACAGTAGAGTCCTGCCTGCTCTTTTCTTTCCATATCACCTGGGAGTTGCTCATGATGTGAGGAGCATGCAAGGCCACAACAAATCCTAACTGTGCTCACAGAGGACCGTGTGTCATGTACTCAGCGTATTTCCCTTGATATCTGTGGGCGTGACTCAAAGAAGGAGGGGCACGTCCGTGATGATCCAATCCTTAGCCTTCTGGTCCTTCATTCCACCTGCATGCATTGTCGGGGCAGGATGGTTCTCAAAGCCTGTGCGTGGGGGTACCCAAACCCTCAGAATACACGAATGGACCGCGACGCTCCTAATTCTTTCGGGCCTGGCTTCAGCAATTTTGCCCTGGGCCTCTAAGGTGAAAAGCATATGGATTCCTGAGGATGGGTTTGACGTGACTCACATTTTCGAGAGACTCCTGTGTGCCTGCTGCCTCAAACACACGTCGGTGCTCCCGCTAGACAGGGCCTCAGGACTCACTGGTAGCTTCTCTCTTCACCTGGAAGCTCTGCGTGTCCCATGCGGATGGGACCACTTGAGTCCCGTGGGTGTCAGGGGCCCCCTTTCCCTAGCACGCAGAGAGTCCCTGCATCTTCGAGGCCTTCTCTTTGTCCAAAAAGCTCCCTATTCTCTAACCTAGGGTGAGAGCGAATGCTATCACCCTAGGTTAGAGAATCGGCTCTCTTCAGAGAAACGGTCAGATTGACATCATTCACAAAGATGGCCGACGCAGGGCCATGGGCCAGCCGCAGTCGCTCTTGTTCAAATTGAGCAATTTCTGCGGGTTCAGCCCCTCACTTACAATTGGTGAGCCTACTGTCATGGGGCTGTCTGAAATGCGAGGGAGCAGGGCGCGGAGGCTGTGTTTCTCTGGCAAGGAGACAGCTCCAGAAAGTCTCCGTTAATTGGCTGGAGGCGGAGGGCCTCCCCGAGCACCAAGCCAGCTGATGGAGCACGAGAGCCTGCCTGACATCTAACAAATACAGACATGAGAAAACCGTCGAGAACGTCTCAGTCCACTTCCGTGGACTGCTCACTTACCCTTGTCACTGGTGATGATGAGGGGTCACTTCTTCTGAAACGTGCAGGGGTGCTGGTGCAGGTTTCTTGAGAGAGAGCCTGGCAACTCCGGGACTTGTCAGGAGCGCTGTTTTCTTTCCACCCAATGACAGAGGCGCTAGGACTCTTGCTTGTGTGTTGAATGCCACTCCCATAGGTCCTTGAATTCCTTCTTGACTTGTCTTGAATAGGAATTGATCTGCTTACCTTCTATCAGAATCAAATTGCGAAGTACACAGAACAGGTGCTGGCCAAGGAGGCGCTGCCTCTCCAGAAACCGGTGTGGAGCACGTTTTCATCGCCCCCCCCACCCCCACACAAGGGGGGTGGCCAAGTATTTTACTTATTTAACTAGGAGAGAGAAAGGAGAGATCGAGAAGAGTTAAAAGGACACACGGCAGGATATGGGCACACCAGGTGCCCTAGCACACACGAGCGCCCCCTTGTGTCTCAGGCCTGCTTATGGCCCAAGGCTCGAACCGGCGTCCTGGGGTTTCAGAGTCAAAAGACCTAACCTTTGCGCCACTTGCCGCTTGCCACGCAGCCCGCGGCTTCTTCCCTTTGTCCTTTCTACCTCCAGGTGGGCTTGAATTCTACCAGCAGGTGTCCTGCGATTCAGCACGTAGCCTCAGGCTGGCTGCAATGTCATGTTCATCCTCTTTTTTTTTTTTTTTCTATGTTTATCCTCTTATCTCTGCTGACACTATAGGTGACTGCCATGACTTCCAGCCCCCTGTGTTTATGATACTCAACTGCTGTGACCTCTGAATTTCAGAGATGAAATGAAAACTATGCAAGAGGTCTCAATGGTGACACATGGCCCTAAATATTTGTCCTGCAACGGGGATATCTTAGAAAGAACTACGAACGTGACTTCCATTTGACCCAAAGATATTGCTATCATTTTCTGGCAAGTCAAGATATCATTCCAGTGCCAGACCCAAGAACCTGCTTGGAGCACTGGAGGCACTGTTGTGTACTGTCGTGTACAATGTCAGCATACAGTAGAGTCCTGCCTGCTCTTTTCTTTCCATATCACCTGGGAGTTGCTCATGATGTGAGGAGCATGCAAGGCCACAACAAATCCTAACTGTGCTCACAGAGGACCGTGTGTCATGTACTCAGCGTATTTCCTTGATATCTGTGGGCGTGACTCAAAGAAGGAGGGGCACGTCCGTGATGATCCAATCCTTAGCCTTCTGGTCCTTCATTCCACCTGCATGCATTGTCGGGGCAGGATGGTTCTCAGAGCCTGTGCGTGGGCGTACCCAAACCCTCAGAATACACGAATGGACCGCGACGCTCCTAATTCTTTCGGGCCTGGCTTCAGCAATTTTGCCCTGGGCCTCTAAGGTGAAAAGCATATGGATTCCTGAGGATGGGTTTGACGTGACTCACATTTTCGAGAGACTCCTGTGTGCCTGCTGCCTCAAACACACGTCGGTGCTCCCGCTAGACAGGGCCTCAGGACTCACTGGTAGCTTCTCTCTTCACCTGGAAGCTCTGCGTGTCCCATGCGGATGGGACCACTTGAGTCCCGTGGGTGTCAGGGGCCCCCCTTTCCCTAGCACGCAGAGAGTCCCTGCATCTTCGAGGCCTTCTCTTTGTCCAAAAAGCTCCCGATTCTCTAACCTAGGGTGAGAGCGAATGCTATCACCCTAGGTTAGAGAATCGGCTCTCTTCAGAGAAACGGTCAGATTGACATCATTCACAAAGATGGCCGACGCAGGGCCATGGGCCAGCCGCAGTCGCTCTTGTTCAAATTGAGCAATTTCTGCGGGTTCAGCCCCTCACTTACAATTGGTGAGCCTACTGTCATGGGGCTGTCTGAAATGCGAGGGAGCAGGGCGCGGAGGCTGTGTTTCTCTGGCAAGGAGACAGCTCCAGAAAGTCTCCGTTAATTGGCTGGAGGCGGAGGGCCTCCCCGAGCACCAAGCCAGCTGATGGAGCACGAGAGCCTGCCTGACATCTAACAAATACAGACATGAGAAAACCGTCGAGAACGTCTCAGTCCACTTCCGTGGACTGCTCACTTACCCTTGTCACTGGTGATGATGAGGGGTCACTTCTTCTGAAACGTGCAGGGGTGCTGGTGCAGGTTTCTTGAGAGAGAGCCTGGCAACTCCGGGACTTGTCAGGAGCGCTGTTTTCTTTCCACCCAATGACAGAGGCGCTAGGACTCTTGCTTGTGTGTTGAATGCCACTCCCATAGGTCCTTGAATTCCTTCTTGACTTGTCTTGAATAGGAATTGATCTGCTTACCTTCTATCAGAATCAAATTGCGAAGTACACAGAACAGGTGCTGGCCAAGGAGGCGCTGCCTCTCCAGAAACCGGTGTGGAGCACGTTTTCATCGCCCCCCCCCACCCCCACACAAGGGGGGTGGCCAAGTATTTTACTTATTTAACTAGGAGAGAGAAAGGGAGAGATCGAGAAGAGTTAAAAGGACACACGGCAGGATATGGGCACACCAGGTGCCCTAGCACACACGAGCGCCCCCTTGTGTCTCAGGCCTGCTTATGGCCCAAGGCTCGAACCGGCGTCCTGGGGTTTCAGAGTCAAAAGACCTAACCTTTGCGCCACTTGCCGCTTGCCACGCAGCCCGCGGCTTCTTCCCTTTGTCCTTTCTACCTCCAGGTGGGCTTGAATTCTACCAGCAGGTGTCCTGCGATTCAGCACGTAGCCTCAGGCTGGCTGCAATGTCATGTTCATCCTCTTTTTTTTTTTTTTCTATGTTTATCCTCTTATCTCTGCTGACACTATAGGTGACTGCCATGACTTCCAGCCCCCTGTGTTTATGATACTCAACTGCTGTGACCTCTGAATTTCAGAGATGAAATGAAAACTATGCAAGAGGTCTCAATGGTGACACATGGCCCTAAATATTTGTCCTGCAACGGGGATATCTTAGAAAGAACTACGAACGTGACTTCCATTTGACCCAAAGACATTGCTATCATTTTCTGGCAAGTCAAGATATCATTCCAGTGCCAGACCCAAGAACCTGCTTGGAGCACTGGAGGCACTGTTGTGTACTGTCGTGTACAATGTCAGCATACAGTAGAGTCCTGCCTGCTCTTTTCTTTCCATATCACCTGGGAGTTGCTCATGATGTGAGGAGCATGCAAGGCCACAACAAATCCTAACTGTGCTCACAGAGGACCGTGTGTCATGTACTCAGCGTATTTCCCTTGATATCTGTGGGCGTGACTCAAAGAAGGAGGGGCACGTCCGTGATGATCCAATCCTTAGCCTTCTGGTCCTTCATTCCACCTGCATGCATTGTCGGGGCAGGATGGTTCTCAGAGCCTGTGCGTGGGGGTACCCAAACCCTCAGAATACACGAATGGACCGCGACGCTCCTAATTCTTTCGGGCCTGGCTTCAGCAATTTTGCCCTGGGCCTCTAAGGTGAAAAGCATATGGATTCCTGAGGATGGGTTTGACGTGACTCACATTTTCGAGAGACTCCTGTGTGCCTGCTGCCTCAAACACACGTCGGTGCTCCCGCTAGACAGGGCCTCAGGACTCACTGGTAGCTTCTCTCTTCACCTGGAAGCTCTGCGTGTCCCATGCGGATGGGACCACTTGAGTCCCGTGGGTGTCAGGGGCCCCCTTTCCCTAGCACGCAGAGAGTCCCTGCATCTTCGAGGCCTTCTCTTTGTCCAAAAAGCTCCCGATTCTCTAACCTAGGGTGAGAGCGAATGCTATCACCCTAGGTTAGAGAATCGGCTCTCTTCAGAGAAACGGTCAGATTGACATCATTCACAAAGATGGCCGACGCAGGGCCATGGGCCAGCCGCAGTCACTCTTGTTCAAATTGAGCAATTTCTGCGGGTTCAGCCCCTCACTTACAATTGGTGAGCCTACTGTCATGGGGCTGTCTGAAATGCGAGGGAGCAGGGCGCGGAGGCTGTGTTTCTCTGGCAAGGAGACAGCTCCAGAAAGTCTCCGTTAATTGGCTGGAGGCGGAGGGCCTCCCGAGCACCAAGCCAGCTGATGGAGCACGAGAGCCTGCCTGACATCTAACAAATACAGACATGAGAAAACCGTCGAGAACGTCTCAGTCCACTTCCGTGGACTGCTCACTTACCCTTGTCACTGGTGATGATGAGGGGTCACTTCTTCTGAAACGTGCAGGGGTGCTGGTGCAGGTTTCTTGAGAGAGAGCCTGGCAACTCCGGGACTTGTCAGGAGCGCTGTTTTCTTTCCACCCAATGACAGAGGCGCTAGGACTCTTGCTTGTGTGTTGAATGCCACTCCCATAGGTCCTTGAATTCCTTCTTGACTTGTCTTGAATAGGAATTGATCTGCTTACCTTCTATCAGAATCAAATTGCGAAGTACACAGAACAGGTGCTGGCCAAGGAGGCGCTGCCTCTCCAGAAACCGGTGTGGAGCACGTTTTCATCGCCCCCCCCACCCCAAACAAGGGGGGTGGCCAAGTATTTTACTTATTTAACTAGGAGAGAGAAAGGGAGAGATCGAGAAGAGTTAAAAGGACACACGGCAGGATATGGGCACACCAGGTGCCCTAGCACACACGAGCGCCCCCTTGTGTCTCAGGCCTGCTTATGGCCCAAGGCTCGAACCGGCGTCCTGGGGTTTCAGAGTCAAAAGACCTAACCTTTGCGCCACTTGCCGCTTGCCACGCAGCCCGCGGCTTCTTCCCTTTGTCCTTTCTACCTCCAGGTGGGCTTGAATTCTACCAGCAGGTGTCCTGCGATTCAGCACGTAGCCTCAGGCTGGCTGCAATGTCATGTTCATCCTCTTTTTTTTTTTTTTCTATGTTTATCCTCTTATCTCTGCTGACACTATAGGTGACTGCCATGACTTCCAGCCCCCTGTGTTTATGATACTCAACTGCTGTGACCTCTGAATTTCAGAGATGAAATGAAAACTATGCAAGAGGTCTCAATGGTGACACATGGCCCTAAATATTTGTCCTGCAACGGGGATATCTTAGAAAGAACTACGAACGTGACTTCCATTTGACCCAAAGACATTGCTATCATTTTCTGGCAAGTCAAGATATCATTCCAGTGCCAGACCCAAGAACCTGCTTGGAGCACTGGAGGCACTGTTGTGTACTGTCGTGTACAATGTCAGCATACAGTAGAGTCCTGCCTGCTCTTTTCTTTCCATATCACCTGGGAGTTGCTCATGATGTGAGGAGCATGCAAGGCCACAACAAATCCTAACTGTGCTCACAGAGGACCGTGTGTCATGTACTCAGCGTATTTCCCTTGATATCTGTGGGCGTGACTCAAAGAAGGAGGGGCACGTCCGTGATGATCCAATCCTTAGCCTTCTGGTCCTTCATTCCACCTGCATGCATTGTCGGGGGCAGGATGGTTCTCAGAGCCTGTGCGTGGGGGTACCCAAACCCTCAGAATACACGAATGGACCGCGACGCTCCTAATTCTTTCGGGCCTGGCTTCAGCAATTTTGCCCTGGGCCTCTAAGGTGAAAAGCATATGGATTCCTGAGGATGGGTTTGACGTGACTCACATTTTCGAGAGACTCCTGTGTGCCTGCTGCCTCAAACACACGTCGGTGCTCCCCGCTAGACAGGGCCTCAGGACTCACTGGTAGCTTCTCTCTTCACCTGGAAGCTCTGCGTGTCCCATGCGGATGGGACCACTTGAGTCCCGTGGGTGTCAGGGGCCCCCCTTTCCCTAGCACGCAGAGAGTCCCTGCATCTTCGAGGCCTTCTCTTTGTCCAAAAAGCTCCCGATTCTCTAACCTAGGGTGAGAGCGAATGCTATCACCCTAGGTTAGAGAATCGGCTCTCTTCAGAGAAACGGTCAGATTGACATCATTCACAAAGATGGCCGACGCAGGGCCATGGGCCAGCCGCAGTCGCTCTTGTTCAAATTGAGCAATTTCTGCGGGTTCAGCCCCTCACTTACAATTGGTGAGCCTACTGTCATGGGGCTGTCTGAAATGCGAGGGAGCAGGGCGCGGAGGCTGTGTTTCTCTGGCAAGGAGACAGCTCCAGAAAGTCTCCGTTAATTGGCTGGAGGCGGAGGGCCTCCCCGAGCACCAAGCCAGCTGATGGAGCACGAGAGCCTGCCTGACATCTAACAAATACAGACATGAGAAAACCGTCGAGAACGTCTCAGTCCACTTCCGTGGACTGCTCACTTACCCTTGTCACTGGTGATGATGAGGGGTCACTTCTTCTGAAACGTGCAGGGGTGCTGGTGCAGGTTTCTTGAGAGAGAGCCTGGCAACTCCGGGACTTGTCAGGAGCGCTGTTTTCTTTCCACCCAATGACAGAGGCGCTAGGACTCTTGCTTGTGTGTTGAATGCCACTCCCATAGGTCCTTGAATTCCTTCTTGACTTGTCCTTGAATAGGAATTGATCTGCTTACCTTCTATCAGAATCAAATTGCGAAGTACACAGAACAGGTGCTGGCCAAGGAGGCGCTGCCTCTCCAGAAACCGGTGTGGAGCACGTTTTCATCGCCCCCCCCACCCCCACACAAGGGGGGTGGCCAAGTATTTTACTTATTTAACTAGGAGAGAGAAAGGGAGAGATCGAGAAGAGTTAAAAGGACACACGGCAGGATATGGGCACACCAGGTGCCCTAGCACACACGAGCGCCCCCTTGTGTCTCAGGCCTGCTTATGGCCCAAGGCTCGAACCGGCGTCCTGGGGTTTCAGAGTCAAAAGACCTAACCTTTGCGCCACTTGCCCCGCAGCCCGCGGCTTCTTCCCTTTGTCCTTTCTACCTCCAGGTGGGCTTGAATTCTACCAGCAGGTGTCCTGCGATTCAGCACGTAGCCTCAGGCTGGCTGCAATGTCATGTTCATCCTCTTTTTTTTTTTTTTTTCTATGTTTATCCTCTTATCTCTGCTGACACTATAGGTGACTGCCATGACTTCCAGCCCCCTGTGTTTATGATACTCAACTGCTGTGACCTCTGAATTTCAGAGATGAAATGAAAACTATGCAAGAGGTCTCAATGGTGACACATGGCCCTAAATATTTGTCCTGCAACGGGGATAATCTTAGAAAGAACTACGAACGTGACTTCCATTTGACCCAAAGACATTGCTATCATTTTCTGGCAAGTCAAGATATCATTCCAGTGCCAGACCCAAGAACCTGCTTGGAGCACTGGAGGCACTGTTGTGTACTGTCGTGTACAATGTCAGCATACAGTAGAGTCCTGCCTGCTCTTTTCTTTCCATATCACCTGGGAGTTGCTCATGATGTGAGGAGCATGCAAGGCCACAACAAATCCTAACTGTGCTCACAGAGGACCGTGTGTCATGTACTCAGCGTATTTCCCTTGATATCTGTGGGCGTGACTCAAAGAAGGAGGGGCACGTCCGTGATGATCCAATCCTTAGCCTTCTGGTCCTTCATTCCACCTGCATGCATTGTCGGGGCAGGATGGTTCTCAGAGCCTGTGCGTGGGGGGTACCCAAACCCTCAGAATACACGAATGGACCGCGACGCTCCTAATTCTTTCGGGCCTGGCTTCAGCAATTTTGCCCTGGGCCTCTAAGGTGAAAAGCATATGGATTCCTGAGGATGGGTTTGACGTGACTCACATTTTCGAGAGACTCCTGTGTGCCTGCTGCCTCAAACACACGTCGGTGCTCCCGCTAGACAGGGCCTCAGGACTCACTGGTAGCTTCTCTCTTCACCTGGAAGCTCTGCGTGTCCCATCCGCATGGGACACACTTGAGTCCCGTGGGTGTCAGGGGCCCCCTTTCCCTAGCACGCAGAGAGTCCCTGCATCTTCGAGGCCTTCTCTTTGTCCAAAAAGCTCCCGATTCTCTAACCTAGGGTGAGAGCGAATGCTATCACCCTAGGTTAGAGAATCGGCTCTCTTCAGAGAAACGGTCAGATTGACATCATTCACAAAGATGGCCGACGCAGGGGCCATGGGCCAGCCGCAGTCGCTCTTGTTCAAATTGAGCAATTTCTGCGGGTTCAGCCCCTCACTTACAATTGGTGAGCCTACTGTCATGGGGGCTGTCTGAAATGCGAGGGAGCAGGGCGCGGAGGCTGTGTTTCTCTGGCAAGGAGACAGCTCCAGAAAGTCTCCGTTAATTGGCTGGAGGCGGAGGGGCCTCCCCGAGCACCAAGCCCAGCTGATGGAGCACGAGAGCCTGCCTGACATCTAACAAATACAGACATGAGAAAAACCGTCGAGAACGTCTCAGTCCACTTCCGTGGACTGCTCACTTACCCTTGTCACTGGTGATGATGAGGGGTCACTTCTTCTGAAACGTGCAGGGGTGCTGGTGCAGGTTTCTTGAGAGAGAGCCTGGCAACTCCGGGACTTGTCAGGAGCGCTGTTTTCTTTCCACCCAATGACAGAGGCGCTAGGACTCTTGCTTGTGTGTTGAATGCCACTCCCATAGGTCCTTGAATTCCTTCTTGACTTGTCTTGAATAGGAATTGATCTGGTTACCTTCTACCAGAATCAAATTGCGAAGTACACAGAACAGGTGCTGGCCAAGGAGGCGCTGCCTCTCCAGAAACCGGTGTGGAGCACGTTTTCCATCGCCCCCCCCACCCCCACACAAGGGGGGTGGCCAAGTATTTTACTTATTTAACTAGGAGAGAGAAAGGGAGAGATCGAGAAGAGTTAAAAGGACACACGGCAGGATATGGGGCACACCAGGTGCCCTAGCACACCACGAGCGCCCCCTTGTGTCTCAGGCCTGATTATGGCCCAAGGCTCGAACCGTCGTCCTGGGGTTTCAGAGTCAAAAGACCTAACCTTTGCGCCACTTGCCGCTTGCCACGCAGCCCGCGGCTTCTTCCCTTTGTCCTTTCTACCTCCAGGTGGGCTTGAATTCTACCAGCAGGTGTCCTGCGATTCAGCACGTAGCCTCAGGCTGGCTGCAATGTCATGTTCATTCATCTTTTTTTTTTTTTTCTATGTTTATCCTCTTATCTCTGCTGACACTATAGGTGACTGCCATGACTTCCAGCCCCCTGTGTTTATGATACTCAAACTGCTGTGACCTCTGAATTTCAGAGATGAAATGAAAAACTATGCAAGAGGTCTCAATGGTGACACATGGCCCTAAATATTTGTCCTGCAACGGGGATATCTTAGAAAGAACTACGAACGTGACTTCCATTTGACCCAAAGACATTGCTATCATTTTCTGGCAAGTCAAGATATCATTCCAGTGCCAGACCCAAGAACCTGCTTGGAGCACTGGAGGCACTGTTGTGTACTGTCGTGTACAATGTCAGCATACAGTAGAGTCCTGCCTGCTCTTTTCTTTCCATATCACCTGGGAGTTGCTCATGATGTGAGGAGCATGCAAGGCCACAACAAATCCTAACTGTGCTCACAGAGGACCGTGTGTCATGTACTCAGCGTATTTCCCTTGATATCTGTGGGCGTGACTCAAAGAAGGAGGGGCACGTCCGTGATGATCCAATCCTTAGCCTTCTGGTCCTTCATTCCACCTGCATGCATTGTCGGGGCAGGATGGTTCTCAGAGCCTGTGCGTGGGGGTACCCAAACCCTCAGAATACACGAATGGACCGCGACGCTCCTAATTCTTTCGGGCCTGGGCTTCAGCAATTTTGCCCTGGGCCTCTAAGGTGAAAAGCATATGGATTCCTGAGGATGGGTTTGACGTGACTCACATTTTCGAGAGACTCCTGTGTGCCTGCTGCCTCAAACACACGTCGGTGCTCCCGCTAGACAGGGCCTCAGGACTCACTGGTAGCTTCTCTCTTCACCTGGAAGCTCTGCGTGTCCCATGCGGATGGGACCAACTTGAGTCCCCGTGGGTGTCAGGGGCCCCCTTTCCCTAGCACGCAGAGAGTCCCTGCATCTTCGAGGCCTTCTCTTTGTCCAAAAAGCTCCCGATTCTCTAACCTAGGGTGAGAGCGAATGCTATCACCCTAGGTTAGAGAATCGGCTCTCTTCAGAGAAACGGTCTAGATTGACATCATTCACAAAGATGGCCGACGCAGGGCCATGGGCCAGCCGCAGTCGCTCTTGTTCAAATTGAGCAATTTCTGCGGGTTCAGCCCCTCACTTACAATTGGTGAGCCTACTGTCATGGGGCTGTCTGAAATGCGAGGGAGCAGGGCGCGGAGGCTGTGTTTCTCTGGCAAGGAGACAGCTCCAGAAAGTCTCCGTTAATTGGCTGGAGGCGGAGGGCCTCCCCGAGCACCAAGCCAGCTGATGGAGCACGAGAGCCTGCCTGACATCTAACAAATACAGACATGAGAAAACCGTCGAGAACGTCTCAGTCCACTTCCGTGGACTGCTCACTTACCCTTGTCACTGGTGATGATGAGGGGTCACTTCTTCTGAAACGTGCAGGGGTGCTGGTGCAGGTTTCTTGAGAGAGAGCCTGGCAACTCCGGGACTTGTCAGGAGCGCTGTTTTCTTTCCACCCAATGACAGAGGCGCTAGGACTCTTGCTTGTGTGTTGAATGCCACTCCCATAGGTCCTTGAATTCCTTCTTGACTTGTCTTGAATAGGAATTGATCTGCTTACCTTCTATCAGAATCAAATTGCGAAGTACACAGAACAGGTGCTGGCCAAGGAGGCGCTGCCTCTCCAGAAACCGGTGTGGAGCACGTTTTCATCGCCCCGCCCCACACCCCACACAAGGGGGGTGGCCAAGTATTTTACTTATTTAACTAGGAGAGAGAAAGGGGAGAGATCGAGAAGAGTTAAAAGGACACACGGCAGGATATGGGCACACCAGGTGCCCTAGCACACACGAGCGCCCTACTTGTGTCTCAGGGCCTGCTTATGGCCCAAGGCTCGAACCGGCGTCCTGGGGTTTCAGAGTCAAAAGACCTAACCTTTGCGCCACTTGCCGCTTGCCACGCAGCCCGCGGCTTCTTTCCCTTTGTCCTTTCTACCTCCAGGTGGGCTTGAATTCTACCAGCAGGTGTCCTGCGATTCAGCACGTAGCCTCAGGCTGGCTGCAATGTCATGTTCATCCTCTTTTTTTTTTTTTTTCTATGTTTATCCTCTTATCTCTGCTGACACTATAGGTGACTGCCATGACTTCCAGCCCCCTGTGTTTATGATACTCAACTGCTGTGACCTCTGAATTTCAGAGATGAAATGAAAACTATGCAAGAGGTCTCAATGGTGACACATGGCCCTAAATATTTGTCCTGCAACGGGGATATCTTAGAAAGAACTACGAACGTGACTTCCATTTGACCCAAAGACATTGCTATCATTTTCTGGCAAGTCAAGATATCATTCCAGTGCCAGACCCAAGAACCTGCTTGGAGCACTGGAGGCACTGTTGTGTACTGTCGTGTACAATGTCAGCATACAGTAGAGTCCTGCCTGCTCTTTTCTTTCCATATCACCTGGGAGTTGCTCATGATGTGAGGAGCATGCAAGGCCACAACAAATCCTAACTGTGCTCACAGAGGACCGTGTGTCATGTACTCAGCGTATTTCCCTTGATATCTGTGGGCGTGACTCAAAGAAGGAGGGGCACGTCCGTGATGATCCAATCCTTAGCCTTCTGGTCCTTCATTCCACCTGCATGCATTGTCGGGGCAGGATGGTTCTCAGAGCCTGTGCGTGGGGGTACCCAAACCCTCAGAATACACGAATGGCCCGCGACGCTCCTAATTCTTTCGGGCCTGGCTTCAGCAATTTTGCCCTGGGCCTCTAAGGTGAAAAGCATATGGATTCCTGAGGATGGGTTTGACGTGACTCACATTTTCGAGAGACTCCTGTGTGCCTGCTGCCTCAAACACACGTCGGTGCTCCCGCTAGACAGGGGCCTCAGGACTCACTGGTAGCTTCTCTCTTCACCTGGAAGCTCTGCGTGTCCCATGCGGATGGGGACCTGCCATGAGTCGACGTGAGGGAGTCAGGGGTGCCACCTTTCCCTTGCACGCAGAGAGTCCCTGCATCTTCGAGGCCTTCTCTTTGTCCAAAAAAGCTCCCGATTCTCTAACCTAGGGTGAGAGCGAATGCTATCACCCTAGGTTAGAGAATCGGCTCTCTTCAGAGAAACGGTCAGATTGACATCATTCACAAAGATGGCCGACGCATGGGCCATGGGCCATCCGCAGTCGCTCGTGTTCAAATTGAGCAATTTCTGCGGGTTCAGCCCCTCACTATTACAATGGTGAGCCTACTGTCATGGGGCTGCTGAAATTGCGAGGGAGCAGGGGCTGCGGAGGCTGTGTTTTCTCTGGCAAGGAGACAGCCTCCAGAAAGTCTCCGTTAATTGGCTGGAGGCGGAGGGCCTCCCCGAGCACCAAGCCAGCTGATGGAGCACGAGAGCCTGCCTAACATCTAACAAATACAGACATGAGAAAACCGGTCGAGAACGTCTCAGTCCACTTCCGTGGAATGCTCACTTACCCTTGTCACTGGTGATGATGAGGGGTCACTTCTTCTGAAACGTGCAGGGGTGCTGGTGCAGGTTTCTTGAGAGAGAGCCTGGCAACTCCGGGACTTGTCAGGAGCGCTGTTTTCTTTCCACCCCAATGACAGAGGGCGCAAGGACTCTTGCTTGTGTGTGTTGAAATGCCACTCCCATAGGTCCTTGAATTCCTTCTTGACTTGTCCTTGAATAGGAATTGATCTGCTTACCTTCTATCAGAATCAAATTGCGAAGTACAACAGAACAGGTGCTGGCCAAGGAGGCGCTGCCTCTCCAGAAACCGGTGTGGAGCACGTTTTCATCGCCCCCCCCACCCCCACACAAGGGGGGTGGCCAAGTATTTTACTTATTTAACTAGGAGAGAGAAAGGGAGAGATCGAGAAGAGTTAAAAGGACACACGGCAGGATATGGGCACACCAGGTGCCCTAGCACACACGAGCGCCCCCTTGTGTCTCAGGCCTGCTTATGGCCCAAGGCTCGAACCGGCGTCCTGGGGTTTCAGAGTCAAAAGACCTAACCTTTGCGCCACTTGCCGCTTGCCACGCAGCCCGCGGCTTCTTCCCTTTGTCCTTTCTACCTCCAGGTGGGCTTGAATTCTACCAGCAGGTGTCCTGCGATTCAGCACGTAGCCTCAGGCTGGCTGCAATGTCATGTTCATCCTCTTTTTTTTTTTTTTTCTATGTTTATCCTCTTATCTCTGCTGCCACTATAGTTGACTGCCATGACTTCCAGCCCCCTGTGTTTATGATACTCAACTGCTGTGACCTCTGAATTTCAGAGATGAAATGAAAACTATGCAAGAGGTCTCAATGGTGACACATGGCCCTAAATATTTGTCCTGCAAGCGGGATATCTTAGAAAGAACTACGAACGTGACTTCCATTTGACCCAAAGACCATTGCTATTCATTTTCTGGCAAGTCAAGATATCATTCCAGTGCCAGACCCAAGAACCTGCTTGGAGCACTGGAGGCACTGTTGTGTACTGTCGTGTACAATGTCAGCATATAGTAGAGTCCTGCCTGCTCTTTTCTTTTCCATATCACCTGGGAGTTGCTCATGATGTGAGGAGCATGCAAGGCCACAACAAATCCGTAACTGTGCTCACAGAGGACCCGTGTGTCATGTACTCAGCGTATTTCCCTTGATATCCTGTGGGCGTGACTCAAAGAAGGAGGGGCACGTCGTGATGATCCAATCCTTAGCCCTTCTGGTCCCTTCATTCCACCTGCATGCATTGTCGGGGCAGGATGGTTCTCAGAGACCTGTGCGTGGGGGTACCCAAACCCTCAGAAATACACGAATGGACCGCGACGCTCCTAATTCTTTCGGAGCCTTGGCTTCAGCAATTTTGCCCTGGGCCTCTAAGGTGAAAAGCATATGGATTCCTGAGGATGGGTTTGACGTGACTCACATTTTCGAGAGGACTCCTGTGTGCCTGCTGCCATCAAACACACGTCGGTGCTCCCGCAAGACAGGGCCTCAGGAGCTCACTGGTAGCTTCTCTCTTCACCTGGAAGCTCTGCGGTGTCCCATGCGGATGGGACCACTTGAGTCCCGTGGGTTTCAGGGGGCCCCCCCTTTCCCTAGCACGCAGAGAGTCCCTGCATCTTTCGAGGCCTTCTCTTTGTCCAAAAAAGCTCCCGATTCTCTAACCTAGGGTGAGAGCGAATGCTATCTCCCCTAGGTTAGAGAATCGGCTCTCTTCAGAGAAACGGTCAGATTGACATCATTCACAAAGATGGCCGACGCAGGGCCATGGGCCAGCCGCAGTCGCTCTTGTTCAAATTGAGCAATTTCTGCGGGTTCAGCCCCTCACTTACAATTGGTGAGCCTACTGTCATGGGGCTTGTCTGAAATGCGAGGGGAGCAGGGCGCGGAGCGCTGTGTTTCTCTGGCAAGGAGACAGCTCCAGAAAGTCTCCGTTAATTGGCTGGAGGCGGAGGGCCTCCCCCGAGCACCAAGCCAGCTGATGGAGCACGAGAGCCTGCCTGACATCTAACCAAATACAGACATGAGAAAACCGTCGAGAACCGTCTCAGTCCACTTCCCGTGGACTGCTCCACTTACCCTTGTCACTGGTGATGATGTTGGGGTCACTTCTTCTGAAACGTGCAGGGGTGCTGGTGCAGGTTTCTTGAGAGAGAGCCTGGCAACTCCGGGACTTGTCAGGAGCGCTGTTTTCTTTCCACCCAATGACAGAGGTGCTAGGACTCTTGCTTGTGTGTTGAATGCCACTCCCATAGGTCCTTGAATTCCTTCTTGACTTGTCTTGAATAGGAATTGATCTGCTTACCTTCTATCAGAATCAAATTGCGAAGTACACAGAACAGGTGCTGGCCAAGGAGGCGCTGCCTCTCCAGAAACCGGTGTGGAGCACGTTTTCATCGCCCCCCCCCACCCCCACACAAGGGGGGTGGCCAAGTATTTTACTTATTTAACTAGGAGAGAGGAAAGGGAGAGATCGAGAAGGAGTTAAAAGGACACACGGCAGGATATGGGCACACCAGGTGCCCTAGCACACACGAGCGACCCCTTGTGTCTCAGGCCTGCTTATGGCCCAAGGCTCGAACCGGCGTCCTGGGGTTTCAGAGTCAAAAGACCTAACCTTTGCGCCACTTGCCGCTTGCCACGCAGCCCGCGGCTTCTTCCCTTTGTCCTTTCTACCTCCAGGTGGGCTTGAATTCTACCAGCAGGTGTCCTGCGATTCAGCACGTAGCCTCAGGCTGGCTGCAATGTCATGTTCATCCTCTTTTTTTTTTTTTTCTATGTTTATCCTCTTATCTCTGCTGCCACTATAGTTGACTGCCATGACTTCCAGCCCCCTGTGTTTATGATACTCAACTGCTGTGACCTCTGAATTTCAGAGATGAAATGAAAACTATGCAAGGAGGTTCTCAATGGTGACACATGGCCCTTAATATTGTCCTGCAACGGGGATATCTTAGAAAGAACTACGAACGTGACTTCCATTTGACCCAAAGACATTGCTATCATTTTCTGGCAAGTCAAGATATCATTCCAGTGCCAGACCCAAGAACCTGCTTGGAGCACTGGAGGCACTGTTGTGTACTGTCGTGTACAATGTCAGCATACAGTAGAGTCCTGCCCTGCTCTTTTTCTTTCCATATCACCTGGGAGTTGCTCATGATGTGAGGGAGCATGCAAGGCCACAACAAATCCTAACTGTGCTCACAGAGGACCGTGTGTCATGTACTCAGCGTATTTCCCGTTGATATCTGTGGGCGAGACTCAAAGAAGGAGGGGCACGTCCGTGATGATCCAATCCTTAGCCTTCTGGTCCTTCATTCCACCTGCATGCATTGTCGGGGCGAGGATGGTTCTCAGAGCCTTGTGCGTGGGTGGTACCCAAACCTCAGCAGAATACACGAATGGACCGCGACGCTCCTAATTCTTTCGGGCCTGGCTTCAGCAATTTTGCCCTGGGGCCTCTAAATGGTGAAAAAGCATATGGATTCCTGAGGATGGGTTTGACGTGACTCACATTTTCGAGAGACTCCTGTGTGCCCTGCTGGCCTCAAACACACGTCTGGTGGCTTCCCGCCAAGACAGGGCCTCAGGACTCACTGGTAGCTTCTCTCTTCACCTGGAAGCTCTGCGTGTCCCATGCGGATGGGACCTACTTGAGTCCCGTGGAGTGTCAGGGGCCCCCTTGTCCCTAGCACGCAGAGAGTCCCTGCATCTTCGAGGCCTTCTCTTTGTCCAAAAAGCTCCCGAATCTCTAACCTAGGGTGAGAGCGAATGCTATCACTACTAGGTTAGAGAATCGGCTCTCTTCAGAGAAACGTCAGATTGAACATCATTCACAAAGTATGGCCGACGCCAGGGCCATGGGCCTAGCCGCAGTCGCTCTTGTCAAATTGAGCAATTTCTGCGGGGGTTCGAGCCCCTCACTTACAATTGGTGAGCCTACTGTCATGGGGCTGTCTGAAATTGCGAGGGAGCAGGGCGCGGAGGCTGTGTTTCTCTGGCAAGGAGACAGCTCCAGAAAGTCTCCGTTAATTGGCTGGAGGCGGAGGGCCTCCCCCGAGCACCAAGCCAGCTGATGGAGCACGAGAGCCTGCCTAACATCTAACAAATACAGACATGAGAAAACCGTCGAGAACGTCTCAGTCCACTTCCGTGGACTGCTCACTTACCCTTGTCACTGGTGATGATGAGGGGTCACTTCTTCTGAAACGTGCAGGGGTGCTGGTGCAGGTTTCTTGAGAGAGAGCCTGGCAACTCCGGTTACTTGTCAGGAGCGCTGTTTTCTTTCCACCCAATGACAGAGGCGCTAGGACTCTTGCTTGTGTGTTGAATGCCACTCCCCATAGGTCCTCTGAAATTCCTTCTTGACTTGTCTTGAATAGGAATTGATCTGCTTACCTTCTATCAGAATCAAATTGCGAAGTACACAGGACAGGTGCTGGCCAAGGAGGCGCTGTCTCTTCAGAAACCGGTGTGGAGCACGTTTTCATCGCCCCACCCCCCACCCCCACACAAGGGGGTGGCCAAGTATTTTACTTATTTAACTAGGAGAGAGAAAGGGAGAGATCGAGAAGAGTTAAAAGGACACACGGCAGGATATGGGCACACCAGGTGCCCTAGCACACACGAGCGCCCCCTTTGTGTCTCAGGCCTGCTTATGGCCCAAGGCTCGAACCGGCGTCCTGGGGTTTCAGAGTCAAAAGACCTAACCTTGGCGCCACTTGCCGCTTGCCACGCAGCCCGCGGCTTCTTCCCTTTGTCCTTTCTACCTCCAAGGTGGGCTTGAATTCTACCAGCAGGTGTCCTGCGATTCAGCACGTAGCCTCAGGCTGGCTGCAATGTCATGTTCATCCTCTTTTTTTTTTTTTTCTATGTTTATCCTCTTATCTCTGCTGACACTATAGGTGACTGCCATGACTTCCAGCCCCCTGTGTTTATGATACTCAACTGCTGTGACCTCTGAATTTCAGAGATGAAATGAAAACTATGCAAGAGGTCTCAATGGTGACACATGGCCCTAAATATTTGTCCTGCAACGGGATATCTTAGAAAGAACTACGAACGTGACTTCCATTTGACCCAAAGACATTGCTATCATTTTTCTGGCAAGGTCATGTATATCATTCCAGTGCCAGACCCAAGACCTGCTTGGAGTCACTGGAGGCACTGTTGTGTACTGTCGGTTACAATGCAGCATACAGTAGGGAGTCCTGCCTGCTTCTTGTTCTTTCCGCATATCACCTGGGAGTTGCTCATGTATGTGAGGAGCATGCAAGGCCACAACAAATCCTAACTGTGCTCACAGAGGACCGTGTGTTCCATGTACTCAGCGTAATTTCCCTTGATATCTGTGGGCGAGACTCAAAGAAGGAGGGGCACGTCGTGATGATCCAATCTCTTAGCCTTCTGGTCCCTCATTCCACCTGCATGCATGGTCGGGGCAGGATGGTTCTCAGAGCCTGTGCGTCGGGGGTACCCGAAAGCCCTCAGAATACACTGATTGGACCGGTCTGACGCATCCTAAGTCTTTCGGGTCCTGGGCTTCAGCAATTTTGCCCTGGGCCTCTAGATGGGGAAAAGCATAGTGGATTCTTGAGGATGTTTGACGTGACTCACATTTTCGAGAGACTCCTGTGTGCCTGCTGCCGTCAAACACACTCGGTGCTCCCGCTAGACAGGGCCTCAGTCTCACTGGTAGCTTCTCTCTTTCACCTGGTAAGCTCTGCGTGTCCATGCGGATGGGACCCACTTGAGTCCCGTGGGTGTCAGGGGCCCCCTTTCGCCTAGCACCAGAGAGTCCCTGCATCTTCGAGGCCTTTCTCTTTGTCCAAAAAGCTCCCGATTCTCTAACCTAGGGTGAGAGCGAATGCTATCACCCTATGGGTTTAGAGAATCGGCTCTCTTCAGAGAAACGGTCAGATTGAGACATCATTCACAAAGATGGCCGACGCAGGGCCAAGGGCCAGCCGCAGTCGCTCTTGTTCAGATTGAGCAATTTCTTGCGGGTTCAGCGCCCTCACTTACAATTGGTGAGCCTACTGTCATGGGGCTGTACTGAAATGCGAGGGGAGCAGGGCTCGGAGGCTGTGTGGTTTCTCTGGCAAGGAGACACTCCAGAAAGTCTCCGTTAATTGGCTGGAGGCGGAGGGGCCTCCCCGAGCACCAAGCCAGCTGATGGAGCACGAGAGCCCTGCCTAACATCTAACAAATACAGACATGAGATAACCGTCGAGAACGTCTCAGTCCACTATCCTGTGGACTGCTCACTTACCCTTGTCACTGGTGATAGATGAGGGGTCACTTCTTCTGAAACGTGCAGGGGTGCTGGTGCAGGTTTCTTGAGAGAGAGCCTGGCAACTCCGGGACTTGTCAGGAGCGCTGTTTTCTTTCCACCCAATGACAGAGGCGCTAGGACTCTTGCTTTGTGTGTTGAATGCCACTCCCATAGGTCCTTGAATTCCTTTCTTGACTTGTCCTTGAATAGGGAATTGATCTGCTTACCTTCTATCAGAATCAAAATTGCGAAGTACACAGAACAGGTGGCTGGGCCAAGGAGGCGCTGCTCTCCAGAAACAGTGTGGGAGCACGTTGTTTCAATCGCCCCCCCCCACCCCCACACAATGGGGGTGGCCAAGTATTTTACTTATTTAACTAGGAGAGAGAAAGGGAGAGATCGAGAAGAGTTAAAAGGACACACGGCAGGATATGGGCACACCAGGTGCCCTAGCACACACGAGCGCCCCCTTGTGTCTCAGGCCTGCTTATGGCCCAAGGCTACGAACCGGCGTCCTGGGGTTTCAGAGTCCAAAAGACCTAACCTTTGCGCCACTTGCCGCTTGCCACGCAGCCCGCGGCTTCTTCCCTTTGTCCTTTCTACCTCCAGGTGGGCTTGAATTCTACCAGCAGGTGTCCTGCGATTCAGCACGTAGCCTCAGGCTGGCTGCAATGTCATGTTCATCCTCTTTTTTTTTTTTTTCTATGTTTATCCTCTTATCTCTGCTGACACTATAGGTGACTGCCTTGACTTCCAGCCCCCTGTGTTTATTATACTCAACTGCTGTGACCTCTGAATTTCAGAGATGAATATGAAAACTATGCAAGAGGTCTCAATGTGACACATGGTCCCTAAATATTGTCCTGCAACGGGGTATATCTTAGAAAGAACTACGAACGTGACTTCCATTTGACCCAAAGACATTGCTATCATTTCTGGCAAGTCAAGATATCATTCCAGTGCCAGACCCAATGAACCTGCTTGGAGCACTGGAGGCACTGTTGTGTACTGTCGTGTACAGTGTCAGCATACAGTATAGTCCAGCCTGCTCTTTCTTTCCATATCACCTGGAGTTGCTCATGATGTGAGGAGCATGCAAGGCCACAAGCAAATCCTAGACTGTGCTCACGAGTGGACCGTGGTGTCCGATGTACTCAGCGTATTTCCCTTGATATCCTGTGGGCGTGACTCAAAGAAGGAGGGGGCACGTCCGTGATGATCCAATCCTTAGCCTTCTGGTCCTTCATTCCACCTGCATGCATTGTCGGGGCAGGATGGTTCTCAGAGCCTGTGCGTGGGGGTACCCAAACCCTCAGAATACACGAATGGACCGCGACGCTCCTAATTCTTTCGGGCCTGGCTTCAGGCAATTTTGCCCTGGGCCTCTAAGGTGAAAAGCATATGGATTCCTGAGGATGGGTTTGACCGTGACTCACATTTTCGAGAGACTCCTGTGTGCCTGCTGCCTCAAACACACGTCGGGTGCTTCCCGCTAGACAGGGCCTCAGGACTCACTGGTAGCTTCTCTCTTCACCTGGAAGCTCTGCGTGTCCCATGCGGATGGGGACCGACTTGAGTCCCGTGGGTGTCAGGGGCCCCCTTTCCCTAGCACGCAGAGGAGTCCCTGCAACTTCGAGGCCTTCTCTTTGTCCAAAAGAGCTCCCGATTCTCTAACCTAGGGTGAGAGCGAATGCTATCACCTCTAGGTTAGAGAATCGGCTCTCTTCAGAGAACGTCAGATTGACATCATTCACAAAGATGGCCGACGCAGGGGCCATGGGCCAGGCCGCAGTCACTCGTGTTCAAATTGAGCAATTTCTGCGGGTTCAGCCCCTCACTTACAATTGGTGAGCCTCTGTCATTGGGGCTGTCTGAAATGCGAGGGGAGCCAGGGGCGCGGGAGGCTTGTTGTTTCTCTGGCAAGGAGACAGGCTCCAGAAAGTCTCCGTTAATTGGCTGGAGGCGGAGGGCCTCCCCGAGCACCAAGCCAGCTGATGGAGCAACGAGAGCCTGCCCTCACATCTAACAAATACAGACATAGAAAACCGTCGAGAACGTCTCAGTCCACTTCCGTGGACTGCTCACTTACCCTTGTCACTGGTGATGATGAGGGGTCACTTCTTCTGAAACGTGCAGGGGTGCTGGTGCAGGTTTCTTGAGAGAGAGCCTGGCAACTCCGGGGACTTGTCAGGAGCGCTGTTTTTCTTTCCACCCAATGACAGAGGCGCTAGGACTCTTGCTTGTGGTGTTGAATGCCACGTCCCATAGGTCCTTGAATTCCTTCTTGACTTGTCTTGAATAGGAATTGATCTGCTTACCTTCTATCAGAATCAAATTGCGAAGTACGCAGAACAGGTGCTGGCCAAGGAGGCGCTGCCTCTCCAGAAACCGTTGTGGAGCACGTTTTCATCGCCCCCCCCCACCCTCCCATCACAAGGTGGGATGGCCAAGTAATGTTTACTTATTTATCTAGGAGAAGAGAAAGGAGGAGAGTCGAGAAGAGTTTGTAAAAGGACACACGGTCAGGATATGGGCACACCAGGTGCCCTAGCACACACTGGCCGCCCCCCTTGCTGTCTCGAGGCCTGCTTATGGCCGGCAAGTGCTCGAACTCAGGGCGTCCTTGGGTTTCAGAGTCAAAAGACCTAACCTTGGCGCCAGCTTGCCGCTTGCCTCGCAGCCCTGCAGCTTCTTCCCTTTGTCCTTCTACCCCGTCAGGTGGGTCTTGAATGTCTTACCACAGGTGGTCCTGCGATTCATGCACGTAGCCTCAGGCTGGCTGCAATGTCATGTTCATCATGCTCTTTTTTTTTTTTTCTATGTTTAGTCCTCTTATCTCTGCTGACACTATAGGTGACTGCCATGACTTCCAGCCCTCCTGTGTTTTATGATACTCAACTGCTGTGACCTCTGAATTTCAGAGATGAAATGAAAACTATGCAAGATGGTCTCAATGGTGACACATGGCCCTAAATATTTGTCCTGCAACGGGGATATCTTAGAAAGAACTACGAACGTGACTTCCATTTGACCCAAATACATTGCTATCATTTTCTGGCAAGTCAAGATATCATTCCAGTGCCAACCCAAGAACCTGCTTGGAGCACTGGAGGCACTGTTGTGTACTGGTCGTGTACAATGTCAGCATACAGTAGAGTCCTGCCTGCTCTTTTCTTTCCATATCACCTGGGAAGTTGCTCATGATCGTGAGGAGCATGCAAGGCCACAACAAATCCTAACTGTGGCTCACAGAGGGACCGTGTGTCATGTACTCAGCGTAGTTTCCCTTGAATATCTGTGGGCGTGACTCAAAGAAGGAGGGGCACGTCCCGTGATGATCCAAGTCCTTAGCCTTCTGGATTCCTTCATTCCACCTGCATGCATTGTCGGGGCAGGATGGTTCTCAGAGCCTGTGCGTGGGGCGTACCCCAAACCCTCAGAATACACGAATGGACCGCGACGCTCTAATTTCTTTCGGGCCTGGGCTTCAGCAATTTTGCCCTGGGCCTCTAAGGGGAAAAGCATATGGATCCTGAGGATGGGTTTGTACGTGACTCACATTTTCGAGAGACTCCTGTGTGCCTGCTGCCTCAAACACACGTCGGTGCTCCCGCCTAGACAGGGCCTCAGGACTCTCACTGGTAGCTTCTCTCTTCACCTGGAAGCTCTGCGTGTCCCATGCGATGGGACCACTTGAGTCCCGTGGGGTGTCAGGGGGCCCCCTTTTCCCTAGCACGCAGGAGGAGTCCCTGCATCTTCGAGCCTTCTCTTGTCCAGAAAAGCTCCCGATTCTCTAACCTAGGGTGAGAGCGAATGCTATCACCCTAGGTTAGAGAATCGGGCTCTCTTCATAGAAACTGTCAGATTGACATCATTCACAAAGATGGGCCGACGCAGGGCCATGGGCCAGCCCGCAGTCGCTCTTGGTTCAAATTGAGCAATTTCTGCGGGTTCACCCCGCACTTACAATTGGTGACCTACTGTCATGGGGCTGTCTGAAATGCGAGGGAGCAGGGGCGCGGAGGCTGTGTTTCTCTGGCAAGGAGACAGCTCCAGAAAGTCTCCGTTAATTGGCTGGAGGCGGAGGGCCTCCCCGAGCACCAAGCCAGCTGAGGGAGCACGAGAGCCTGCCTGACATCTAACAAATACAGACATGAGAAAACCGTCGAGAACGTCTCAGTCCACTTCCGTGGACTGCTCACTTACCCTTGTCACTGGTGATGATGAGGGGTCACTTCTTCTGAAACGTGCAGGGGTGCTGTACAGGTTTCTTGAGAGAGAGCCTGGCTAACTCCGGGACTTGTCAGGAGCGCTGTTTTCTTTCCACCCAATGACAGAGGCGCTAGGGACTCTTGCTTGTGTTTGAGATGCCACTTCCCATAGGTCCTTGAATTCCTTCTTGACTTTGTCTTGAATAGGAATTGATCTGCTTACCTTCTATCAGAATCAAATTGCGAAGTACACAAGAACAGGTGGGCTGGGCCAAGGAGGCGCTGCCTCTCCAGAAACCGGGTGGTGGGAGCACGTTTTTCATCGCCCCCACCACTACCCCCACACAAGGGGGGTGGCCAAGTATTTTACTTATTTAACTAGGAGAGAGTAAGGGGAGAGATCGAGAAGAGTTAAAAGGACACACGGCAGGATATGGGCACACCAGTTGCCCTAGCACAGCACGAGCGCCCCCTTGTTGTCTCAGGCCTGCTTATGGCCCAAGGCTCGAACCGGCGGTCCTGGGGTTTTCAGAGTCAAAAGACCTAACCTTTGCGCCACTTGCCGCTTGCACGCAGCCCGCGGCTTCTTCCCTTTGTCCTTTCTACCTCCAGGTGGGCTTGAATTCTACCAGCAGGTGTCCTGCGATTCAGCACGTAGCCTCAGGGCTGGCTGCAATGTCATGTTCATTCCTCCTTTTTTTTTTTTTTCTATGTTTATCCTCTTATCTCTGCTGACACTATAGGTGACTGCCATGACTTCCAGCCCCCTGTGTTTATGATACTCAACTGCTGTGACCTCTGAATTTCAGGAGATGAAATGAAAACTATGCAAGAGGTCTCAATGGTGACACATGGCCCTAAATATTTGTCCTGCAACGGGGATATCTTAGAAAGAACTACGAACTGTGACTTCCATTTGACCCAAAGACATTGCTATCATTTTCTGGCAAGTCAAAGATATCATTCCAGTGCCAGACCCAAGAACCTGCTTGGAGCACTGAGCACTGTGTAGTACTGTCGTGTACAATGTCAGCATACAGTAGAGTCCTGCCTGCTCTTTTCTTTCCATATCACCTGGGAGTTGCTCATGATGTGAGGAGCATGCAAGGCACACAACAAATTCCTAACTGTGCTCACGAGAGTGACCGTGTGTCTTGTACTTCAGCGTATTTCCCTGGATATCTTGTGGGCTGTGACTCGAAGAAGGAGGGCACGTCCGTGATGATCAATCCTTAGCCTTCTGGCCTTCATTCCACCTGCAATGCATTGTCGGGGCAGGATGGTTCTCTAGAGCCTGTGAGCTGAGGCGGGTACCCAACCCCAGGATACACGAATTGGACCCGTCGACGCTCCTGAATGCTGTTCGGGCTCTGGGCTTCAGCAATTTTGCCCTGGGCCTCTAAGGTGAAAAGCATATGGATTCCTGAGGATGGGTTTTGACGTGACTCACATTTTCGGGAGACTCTGTGTGCCCTGCTGCCTCAAACACAGTAAGTACGTCGGTGCTTCCCGCTAGACAGGGCCTCAGGACTACTGGTAGCTTCTCTCTTCGACCTGGAAGCTCTGCGTGAGTCCCATGCGGATGGGACCACTTGAGTCCCGTGGGTGTCAGGGCCGCCCTTTCCCTAGCACGCAGAGAGTCCCTGCATCTTCGAGTGCCTTCTCTTTGTCCAAAAAGCTCCCGGAGTCTCTAACCTAGGGTGAGAGCGAATGCTATCACCCTAGGTTAGAGATCGGCTCTCTTCAGAGAAGAAGCGGTCAGATTGACGATTCATTCACAAGATGGACTGGTACAGCAGGCCATGGGTCCAGCCGCAGTCGCTCTTGTTCAAACTGAGCAATTCTGCGGGGTTCAGCCCCTCACTTACAATTGGGAGCCTACTGTCATGGGGCTGTCTGAAATGCGAGGGAGCAGGGGCGCGAGGCTGTGTTTCTCTGGCAAGGGAGACAGCTCCAGAAGTCTCCGTTAATTGGCTGGAAGAGGCGAAGGCCTCCCCGAGCCCAAGCCAGCTGATGGGAGCACGAGAGCCTGCCTGACATCTAACAAATACAGACATGAGGAAAACCGTCGAGAACGTCTCAGTCCACTTCCGTGGACTGCTCACTTACCCTTGTCACTGGTGATGATGAGGGGTCACTTCTTCTGAAACGTGCAGGGGTGCTGGTGCAGGTTTCTTGAGAGAGAGCCTGGCAACTTCCGGGACTTGTCAGGAGCGCTGTTTTCTTTCCACCCAATGACAGAGGCGCTAGGGACTCTTGCTTGTGTGTGAATGCCACTCCCATAGGGTCCTTGAATTCCTTCTTGACTTGTCTTGAATAGGAATTGATCTGCTTACCTTCTATCAGAATCAAATTGCGAAGTACACAGAACAGGTGCTTGGCCACAGGAGGGCGCTGCCTCTCCAGAAACCGGTGTGGAGCACGTTTCATCGCCCCCCCACCCCCACACAAGGGGGGTGGCCAAGCATTTTACTTATTTAACTAGGAGAGAGAAAGGGAGAGATCGAGAAGAGTTAAAAGGACACACGGCAGGATATGGGGCACACCAGGTGCCCTAGCACACACAGCGCCCCCTTGTGTCTCAGGCCTGCTTATGGCCCAAGGCTCGAACCGGCGTCCTGGGGTTTCAGAGTCAAAAGACCTAACCTTTGCGCCTACTTGCCTGCTTGCCACGCAGCTCCGCGGCTTCTTCCCTTTGTCCTTTCTACCTCCAAGGTGGGCTTGAATTCTACCAGCAGGTTGTCCTCTGCGATTCAGCACGTAGCCTCAGGTGGCTGCTGCAATGTCCTGTTCATCCTCTTTTTTTTTTTTTTTTCTATGTTTATCCTCTTATCATCTGCTGACACTATCAGGTGACTGCCAATGACTTCCAAGTGCCCCCTGTGTTTATGATACTCCAAACTGCTGTGACATCTGAAATTCAGAGATGAAATGAAAACTATGCAAAGGAGGAGCCAATAGGTGACTACTATGGCCCTAAATATTTGTCCATGCAAACGGGGATATCTTAGAAAGAAACTACGAAACGTAGGACTTCCATTTGACCCCAAAGGACATTGCTATCATTTTCTGGCAAGAGTCAAGATAATCTTTCCATGGTCCAGACCCAAGAACCTGCTTGAGCTACTGGAGGCACTGTTGTGTAACTGTCGTGTACAATGTCAGCCATACAGTAGAGTCCCTGCCACTGCTCTTTTCTTTCCATATCACCTGGGAGTTGCTCATGATGATGAGGAGCATGCAATGGCCCACAACATAAATCCTAACTGTGCTCACAAGAGGACCAGTGTGTCATGTACTCAGCGTAGTTCCCTTGATATCTGTGGGCGTAGACTCAAAGAAGGAGGAGGCTCGTCCGTGATGATCCAATCTAGCCTACGGGTCCTTCTTTCCCACCATGCATCATTGTCGGGGCAGGATTGGTTCTCAAGAGCCTGTGCGTTGGGCGGTATGGGGTACCCCAAACCCTCAGAATACACGAATGGGACGCGACGCCTCCTATTCTTATCGGGCCTGTCTCAGCAATTTTTGCCCTGGGCCTCTAAGGTGAAAAGCATATGATTCCTGAGGATGGGGTTTGTACGTGACTCCACATTTTCGAGAGACTCCTGTGTGCCTGCTAGCCGTCTAAACACAGTACGTCGCTGCTCCCGCTAGACAGTGGCACTCAGGACTCATGGTCAGTTTCATTCTCTCTCACCTGGAAGCTCTGCGAGTCCCATTTCTGGACTGGGACACTTGAGTCCCCGTAGTGGTGTCAGGGGCCCCTTTCCCTAGCACGCAGAGAGTCCCGCTATCTTCGAGGCCGTTCTCTTTGTCCAAAAAGCTCCCGATTCTCTAACCTAGGGTGAGAGCGATGCTATCACCCTAGGTTAGAGAATCGGCTCTCTTCAGAGAAACGTCAGATTGACAGTCATTCACAAAGATGGCCGACGCAGGGCCATGGGCCAGCCGCAGTCGCTCTTGTTCAAAATTGAGCAATTTTCTGCGGGTTCAGCCCTCACTTACAATTGGTGAGGCCTACTGTCATGGGGGCTGTCTGAAAATGCGAGGGAGCAGGGCGCGGAGGCTGGTGTTTCTCTGGCAGAGGAGACAGCTCCAGAAAGGTCTCCGTTAATTGGCTGGAGGCGGAGGGCCTCCCCGAGCACCAAGCCAGCTGATTGAGCACGAGAGCCTGCCTGACATCTAACAGAATACAGACATGAGAAAACCGTCGAGAACGTCTCATTCCACTTCCGTGGACTGCTCACTTACCCTTGTCACTGGTGATGATGAGGGGGTCACTTCTTCTGAAACGTGCAGGGGTGCTGGTGCAGGTTTCTTGAGAGAGAGCCTGGCAACTCCGGGACTTGTCAGGAGCGCTGTTTTTCTTTCCACCCAATGACAGAGGGCGCTAGGACTCTTGCTTGTGTGTTGAATGCCACTCCCATAGGTCCTTGAATTCCTTCTTGACTTGTCTTGAATAGGAATTGATCTGCTTACCTTCTATCAGAATCAAATTGCGAAGTACACAGAACAGGTGCTGGCCAAGGAGGCGCTGCCTCTCCAGAAACCGGTGTGGAGCACGTTTTTCATCGCCCCCCCCCACCCCCACACAAGGGGGGTGGCCAAGTATTTTACTTATTTAACTAGGAGAGAGAAAGGGAGAGATCGAGAAGAGTTAAAAGGACACACGGCAGGATATGGGCACACCAGGTGCCCTAGCACACAACGAGGCGCCCCCTTGTGTCTCGAGGCCTGCTTATGGCCCAAGGCTCGAACCGGCGTCCTGGGGTTTCAGAGTCAAAAGACCTAACCTTTTGCGCACTTGCCGCTTGCCACGCAGCCCGCGGCTTTCTTCCCTTTGTCCTTTCTACCTCCAGGTGGGCTTGAATTCTACCAGCAGGTGTCCTGCGATTCAGCACGTAGCCTCAGGCTGGCTGCAATGTCATGTTCATGCCTCTTTTTTTTTTTTTTTTCTATGTTTATCCTCTTATCTCTGCTGACACTATAGGTGACCTGCCATGACTTCCAGCCCCCTGTGTTTATGATACTCAACTGCTGTGACCTCTGAATTTCAGAGATGAAATGAAAACTATGCAAGAGGTCTCAATGGTGACACATGGCCCTAAATATTTGTCCTGCAAACGGGTGATATCTTAGAAAGAACTACGAACGTGACTTCCATTTGACCCAAAGACATTGCTATCATTTTCTGGCAAGTCAAGATATCATTCCAGTGCCAGACCCAAGAACCTGCTTTGGAGCACTGGAGGAACTGTTGTGTACTGTCGTGTACAATGTCAGCATACAGTAGAGTCCTGCCTGCTCTTTTCTTTCCATATCACCTGGGAGTTGCTCATGATGTGAGGAGCATGCAGGCCACAAAACAAATCCTAACTGTGCGCTCACAGAGGACCGTTAGTGTCCATGTACTCAGGCTTATTCCCTTAGATATCTGTGGGCTGTAGACTCAAAGATAGGAGGGGCACGTCCGTTGATGATCCAATCCTTAGCCTTCTGGTCCTTCATCCACCCTGCCATGGCAATTGTCGGGGCAAGGATGTGTTCCTCAGAGCCTGTTGCGAGGGGGGTACCCTAAACCCCTACAGAATTACAACGATTGAGACCGCGACGCTCCTCCTAAATTCTTTCGGGGCCCTGGCTTCAGCAATTTTGCCCTGGGCCTTCTAGGTGAAAAGCATATGGATTCCTGAGGAATGGGTTTGACGTGACTCACATTTTCGAGAGGGACTCCTGTGTGCCTGCTGCCTCAAATCACACGTCCGGTGCTCCCGCTAGACAGGGCCTCAGGACTCACTGGTAGCTTCTCTCTTCTACCTGGAAGCTCTGCGTGTCCCCCATGCGGATGGGACCACTTGAGTCCCCGTGGGTGTACAGGGGCCCCCTTTTCCCTAGCACGCAGAGAGTCCCTGCATCTTCCGAGGCCTTCTCTTTGTCCAAAAAGCTCCCGATTCTCTAACCTAGGGTGAGAGCGAATGCTATCACCCCTAGGTTAGAGAATCGGCTCTCTTCAGAGAAACGGTCAGATTGACATCATTCACAAAGATGGCCGACGCAGGGGCCATGGGCCAGCCGCAGTCGCTCTTGTTCAAATTGAGCAATTTCTGCGGGTTCAGCCCCCTCACCTTACAATTGGTGAGCCTACTGTCATGGGCTGTCTGAAATGCGAGGGAGCAGGGCGCGGAGGCTGTGTTTCTCTGGCAAGGAGACAGCACCAGAAAGTCCTCGTTAATTGGCTGGAGGCGGAGGGCCATCCCCGAGCACCAAGCCAGCTGATGGAGCACGAGAGCCCTGCCTACATCTAACAATACAGACATGAGAAAACGTCCGAGAACGTCTCAGTCCCACTTCCGTGGACTGCTCACTTACCCTTGTCACTGGTGATGATGAGGGGTCACTTCTTCTGAAACGTGCAGGGGGTGCTGGTGCAGGTTTCTTGAGAGAGAGCCTGGCAACTCCGGGACTTGTCAGGAGCGCTGTTTTCTTTCCACCCAATGACAGAGGCGCTAGGACTCTTGCTTGGGTGTTGAATGCCACTCCCATAGGTCCTTGAATTCCTTCTTGACTTGTCTTGAATAGGAATTGATCTGCTTACCTTCTATCAGAATCAAATTGCGAAGTACACAGAACAGGTGCTGGCCAAGGGAGGCGCTGCCTCTCCAGAAACCGTGTGGAGCACGTTTTCATCGCCCCCCCCACCCCCACACAAGGGGGGTGGCCAAGTATTTTACTTATTTAACTAGGAGAGAGAAAGGGAGAAGATCGAGAAGAGTTTAAAAGGACACACACGGCAGGATATGGGCACACCAGGTGCCCTATGCACACACGAGCGCCCCCTTGTGTCTCAGGCCTGCTTATGGCCCAAGGCTCGAACCGGCGTCCTGGGGTTTCAGAGTCAAAAGACCTAACCTTTGCGCCACTTGCCGCTTGCCACGCAGCCCGCGGCTTCTTCCTATGTCCTTTCTTACCTCCAGGTGGGCTTGAATTCTACCAGCAGGTGTCCTGCGATTCAGCACGTAGCCTCAGCTGGCTGCAATGTCATGTTCATCCTCTTTTTTTTTTTTTTTTCTATGTTTATCCTCTTATCTCTGCTGACAGCTATAGGTGACTGCATGACTTCCAGCCCCCTGGGTTTATGATACTCAACTGCTGTGACCTCTGAATTCAGAGATGAAATGAAAACTATGCAAGAGGTCTCAATGGTGACACATGGCCCTAAATATTTTGTCCTGCAACGGGGATATCTTAGAAAGAACTTACGAACGTGACTTCCATTTGACCCAAAGACATTGCTATCATTTTCTGGCAAGTCAAGATATCATTCCAGTGCCAGACCCAAGAACCTGCTTGGAGCACTGGAGGCACTGTTGTGTACTGTCGGTGTACAATGTCAGCATACAGTAGAGTCCTGCCTGCTCTTTTCTTTCCATATCACCTGGGAGTTGCTCATGATGTGAGGGAGCATGCAAGGCCACAACAAATCCTAACTGTGCTCACAGAGGACCGTGATGTCATGTACTCAGCGTATTTCCCTTGATATCTGTGGGCGTGACTCAAAGAAGGAGGGCACGTCCGGTGATGATCCAATCCTTAGCTTCTGGTCCTTCATTCCACCTGCAATGCATTGTCGGGGGCAGGATGGTTCTCAGAGCCTGTGCGTGGGGGTACCCAAACCCTCAGAAATACACGAATGGACCGCGACGCTCCTAATTCTTTCACGGGCCTGGCTTCAGCAATTTTGCCCTGGGCCTCTAAGGTGAAAAGCATATGGATCCTGAGGGATGGGTTTGACCGTGACTCACATTTTCGAGAGACTCCCTGTGTGCCCTGCTGCCTCAAACACACGTCGGTGCCTACCGCTAGATCAGGGCCTCAGGACTCACTGGTAAGCTTCTCTTCTTCCTGGATGGCTCTGCGTGTCCCATGCGGATGGGACCACTTGAGTCCCGTGGGTGTCAGGGGCCCCCTTTCCCTAGCACGCAGAGAGTCCCTGCATCTTCGAGGCCTTCTCTTTGTCCAAAAAGCTCCCGATTCTCTAACCTAGGGTGAGAGCGAATGCTATCACCCTAGGTTAGAGAATCGGCTCTCTTCAGAGAAACGGTCAGATTGACATCATTCACAAAGATGGCCGAGCGCAGGGGCCATGGGGCCAGCCGCAGTCGCTCTTGTTCAAATTGAGCAATTTCTGCGGGTTCAGCCCCTCACTTACAATTGGTGAGCCTACTGTCATGGGGCTTGTCTGAAATGCGAGGGAGCAGGGCGCGGAGGCTGTGTTTCTCTGGCAAGGAGACAGCTCCAGAAAGTCCTCCGTTAATTGGCTGGAGGCGGAGGGCCTCCCCGAGCACCAAGCCAGCTGATGGAGCACGAGAGCCTGCCTGACATCTAACAAATACAGACATGAGAAAAACCGTCGAGAACGTCTCAGTCCACTTCCGTGGACTGCTCACTTACCCTTGTCACTGGTGATGATGAGGGGTCACTTCTTCTGAAACGTGCAGGGGTGCTGGTGCAGGTTTCTTGAGAGAGAGCCTGGCAACTCCGGGACTTGTCAGGAGCGCTGTTTTCTTTCCACCCAATGACAGAGGCGCTAGGACTCTTGCTTGTGTGTTGAATGCCACTCCCATAGGTCCTTGAATTCCTTCTTGACTTGTCTTGAATAGGAATTGATCTGCTTACCTCTATCAGAATCAAATTGCGAAGTACACAGAACAGGTGCTGGCCAAGGAGGCGCTGCCTCTCCAGAAACCGGTGTGAGCACGTTTTCATCGCCCCCCCCCACCCCCACACAAGGGGGGTGGCCAAGTATTTTACTTATTTAACTAGGAGAGAGAAAGGGAGAGATCGAGAAGATTTAAAAGGACACACGGCAGGATATGGGCACACCAGGTGCCCTAGCACACACGAGCGCCCCCTTGTGTCTCAGGCCTGCTTATGGCCCAAGGCTCGAACCGGCGTCCTGGGGTTTCAGAGTCAAAAGACCTAACCTTTGCGCCACTTGCCGCTTGCCACGCAGCCCGCGGCTTCTTCCCTTTGTCCTTTCTACCTCCAGGTGGGCTTGAATTCTACCAGCAGGTGTCCTGCGATTCAGCACGTAGCCTCAGGCTGGCTGCAATGTCATGTTCATCCTCTTTTTTTTTTTTTCTATGTTTATCCTCTTATCTCTGCTGACACTATAGGTGACTGCCATGACTTCCAGCCCCCTGTGTTTATGATACTCAACTGCTGTGACCTCTGAATTTCAGAGATGAAATGAAAACTATGCAAGAGGTCTCAATGGTGACACATGGCCCTAAATATTTGGTCCTGCAACGGGGATATCTTAGAAAGAACTACGAACGTGACTTCCATGTGACCCAAAGACCATTGCTATCATTTTTCTGGCAAGTCAAGATATCATTCCAGTGCCAGACCCAAGAACCTGCTTGGAGCACTGGAGGCACTGTTGTGTTACTGTCGTGTACAATGTCAGCATACAGTAGAGGTCCTGCCTGCTCTTTCTTTCCATATCACCTGGGGAGTTGCTCATGATGTGAGGAGCATGCAAGGCCACAACAAATCCTAACTGTGCTCACAGAGGACCGTGTGTCATGTACTCAGCGTATTTCCCTTGATATCTGTGGGCGTGACTCAAAGAAGGAGGGGCACGTCCGTGATGATCCAATCCTTAGCCTTCTGGTCCTTCATTCCACCTGCATGCATTGTCGGGGCAGGATGGTTCTCAGAGCCTGTGCGTGGGGGTACCCAAACCCTCAGAATACACGAATGGACCGCGACGCTCCTAATTCTTTCGGGCCTGGCTTCAGCAATTTTGCCCTGGGCCTCTAAGGTGAAAAGCATATGGATTCCTGAGGATGGGTTTGACGTGACTCACATTTTCGAGAGACTCCTGTGTGCTGCTGCCTCAAACACACGTCGGTGCTCCCGCAAGACAGGGCCTCAGGACTCACTGGTAGCTTCTCTCTCACCTGGAAGCTCTGCGTGTCCCATGCGGATGGGACCACTTGAGTCCCGTGGGTGTCAGGGGCCCCCTTTCCCTAGCACGCAGAGAGTCCCTGCATCTTCGAGGCCTTCTCTTTGTCCAAAAAGCTCCCGATCTCTAACCTCGGGTGAGAGCTAATGCTATCACCCTAGGTTAGAGAATCGGCTCTCTTCAGAGAAACGGTCAGATTGACATCATGTCACAATGATGGCCGACGCAGGGCCATGGTCCATGACGTCAGTCGCTCTTGTTTTCATATTGAGCAATTTCTCGTGGGTTCAGTCCCCTCACTTTACAATTTGGTGAGCCTACTGTCCATTAGGGGCTGATCTTGAAAATGCGAGGAGAGCAGGGGCGGCGAGGAGGCTGTTGTTTCTCGGTGCAAGGAGACCCTCCAGAAAGTCTCCGTTAATTGAGGCTGGAGGCTGAGGGCCTCCCCGAGCACCAAGGCCAGCTGATTGGAGCACGAGAGCCTGCCTTACATCTAACAAACTACAGACATGAGAAAACCGTCGGAGAACGTCTCAGTCCACTTCCGTGGACTGCTCACTTACCCTTGTCACTGGTGATGATGAGGGGTCACTTCTTCTGAAACGTGCAGGGGTGCTGGTGCAGGTTTCTTGAGAGAGAGCCTGGCAACTCCGGGACTTGTCAGGAGCGCTGTTTTCTTTCCACCCAATGACAGAGGCGCTAGGACTCTTGCTTGTGTGTTGAATGCCACTCCCATAGGTCCTTGAATTCCTTCTTGACTTGTCTTGAATAGGAATTGATCTGCTTACCTTCTATCAGAATCAAATTGCGAAGTACACAGAACAGGTGCTGGCCAAGGAGGCGCTGCCTCTCCAGAAACCGGTGTGGAGCACGTTTTCATCGCCCCCCCCACCCCCCACACAAGGGGGTGGCCAAGTATTTTACTTATTTAACTAGAGAGAGAAAGGGAGAGATCGAGAAGAGTTAAAAGGACACACGGCAGGATATGGGCACACCAGGTGCCCTAGCACACACGAGCGCCCCCTAGTGTCCTCAAGGGCCTGCTTATGGCCCAAGGGTCTCGAACCGGGCTCCTGGGGTTTCAGAGTCAAAAGAGCCTAACCTTGGCGCCAACTTGCCGGCTTGCCACGCAGCCCAGCGGGTTCCTTCCCTTTAGTCCTTTCTACCGACCAGGTGGGCTTGAATTCTACCAGCAGGTTGTGTCCTGCGATTTTCAGCACGGTAGCCTCAGGCTGGCACTGCAATGTCATGTGCATTCCTCTTTTTTTTTTTTTTCTATTTTTATCCTCCTTATCTCTGCCTGCCTCTACTAGGTGACTGCCATGACTTCCAGCCCCCTGTGTTTATGATTACTCAACTGCTGTGACCTCTGAATTTCAGAGATGAAAGAAGAAACATGCAAGAAGGTCTCAATGGTGACACATGGCCCTAAAATATTGCCGCTAACGGTGATATTGTAGCAAGAACTACGAAACGAGACTTCCCTTTGACCCAAAGACATTGCTATCATTTTCCGCAAGTCAAGATATCATTCCAACGTGCAGGGACCCAAGAACCCTGCTTGGAGCATCTGGAGGCACTGTTGTGTACTGTCGTGTACAATGTCAGCATACATAGAAGTCCTGCCTCTGCTCTTTTCTTCACCAATATCACAGATGGGCAGTTGCTCATTGATGTGAGGGAGCTATGCAAAGGCGCACAATCAAAAGTCCTAACCTGTGCTGCTCATCACGACAGGACGCGAGTGTCGTCATGTAACTTCAGCTTATTTCCCTTGATATTCTTGTGGGCGTGACTCTAAGAAGGGACGGGGGCACGTCCGTGATGATCCAATCCTTAGCCTTCTGTCTTCAATTCCACCTGCATGCATTGTCGGGGCAGATGGTTCTCAGAGCCTGTGGCGTGGGGGAACCCAAACCCTCAGAATACACGAATA